>NW_006760387.1:4642335-4665181 GCF_000271605.1 Fomitiporia mediterranea MF3/22
AATTGAAACATTTTGCTTTTGTTGGATTGAACAGATTTGGCAGATTGAATTTCCTCTACTTATTGGCTTTATACATTGTATTAATGTGTGCATTATTCTTTGTCTGATCATTAGAATCTTGTGCTTGTTTAGCACAGTAATCGTTGTAGGCATTCTGTAATGTAAGGATTAGTTACTTTGGTTTGACTTTCTTATGTTCATTGACTGGTTTGCCTTTGTTTTGGGCATTAGTAGATTGTATTATTGTATTTACTACATGTGTATATTGCTCAGGAGTGGCAAGCAATATTACTGCTTTGTATGTAGAGTTGCATGGTGGATCACTGTTAGTAGACAGAGTTGTGTATGCTTCCTCAAGTCTGTCTAATGTATGTCTGAAATGTTTTACATGGTCTCTACAAATAAACAGTACTGATTTGTTGATAGCCTTTTTACATGCTGTCTAGGAGTTAAAGCATTCTTCAAGCACTTTCATTAACTGAGGGATAGACATATTGAAGTGCATATAGTTTGCCAATATTGTGTCAGTAATGTTATTAACTATGTATGCATGAATGGCCTTAGCCATCTCCCTCTCAGCTTTGTTCTGTGGTTCATCCTTTAGTAAGTGTTCAAAGCACATAGCTGTGACACTAGAAACAATACAGTAGTGCCATATCTTGTAGTTTGCTTCAGTCTTAAGTATTATAATGTTTTGACCAAAGTATTTGGGTACATTGGCTGGTTTACAGTGTGTATTCATACATGGGGAACCATGATGTGAATGTGTGCAAATGTATGCAAGTAAAGAGTTTAGAGTGTATAGTGGATGCATGTATGTAGGGAGCTCAAGGCTTATAACCTGTTGAGAGGGAGAACTTAAGGGGGGCACACATAGACAAGGGGTGAGGTGACAATTAACTGCTCAGTGTCTCTTGTCCTTATATTGTATGTATTCTAACTGAGACATTATGAAGTCATTGTCTCATGGTTCATCTGTTGATGAACTAATTATCTTATAATACCTTTGTATTAACCTATCTGAGACTCTGGATCTGAGTCCCCTTTGTATTGATTGACTAGCTGTCTGAAGGCTCAGAGTCTTACCTTTGTGAATCAGAACTAGAGTCTGGAACCCAACTAGTCTGAATTGAGTAACCAAGACTATTGTGTAGACAATAATGATGTAATCAAAGGATTGCTAATGTGAGGATGATGTGACTTTGATACAACTGAGCCCTTCTGATCAGAATGTATCAGAATGTATGTGTTGTGTGAGCATGACATCTCCCAGGTGTTTTAGAAGGTGACTGTCCCTAGTTACACCTGAGAGTGTAAATTTGCAAATTAGCACACTTTATGTTTTGATCTTCTGCTTCTTTTTGAGTTTGTCCTTCTTCTTCAACTATGTCATTGTTGTAAGAAGTGAATCAGGTCTACAACTGAGTGTAGGCCCTTACTTAAAGGATGTGAGAGTTGCTATAGTATGTAAGGATGGTGGATTGGCTATCAGTAGTAATAGAGTAGAGGGCAGAACTAGTGTAGTTGTAGGTAAGTTCTTGGACATTGTATTGTCTCTAGGTCTTCTGACAAGACAGTATAGTCAGACTAGGATACACTTGTAGCATCAAGTGTACAGGCCAGCTTTGTACTTACTGTACTATAGTAGCTTATGCTTCAACTCAAAACATGAGTGTTATAAATCAATGTAGAGTACAGTAGCTGTAAGGATGCTCTGATTGGTGAACCACTTTGAGGGTATGAAGATACTATGACTGTTGACAAACTGAGTATTGCTCCTCTGACAAAGCAGGTAGTAGAGGTTGTAGTTCTGAGACTGTCTAATATAGTTAGGTGTACTGTCTAGGATGCTAAGACAGGTGCTCCTATGGGTGAACTAGACGTTCTACAGGGTTCTGAGCTGGAGCATGAGTTGTCTGTGTACTAAGTACACAAGCAAGATCAAACACTAAATAATGAGAGGTTAGACACACTCCTTTGTAAGTAGTAAGGAGTACTACTAGGCTGTCAGAATGATAAGGAGGACAACTTGAGCAGTATGTAGTCCCTTCTTCACTTGTTGACAATTCAACTGACTACTACCAGTCACTTAATCTAGATACAGATTACATATATTTGGGCAGGAGGCATTCTGTGTCATACAAATCAGACTTTTACAAGACAGACTGGGTAGTAGAGGAGGTTGAAAACAGACAGGTTGAGTTACAGTTCTAGAACAGTTCTCTAGTACTAGAGTCAGTGTCAGACAGTAGCCTGACACCTTTGACAAGTCAGAGGTGTAGCAACTGTGTCTATCAGTATGTAGTATACATTCAAGAGTATGGTGAGATAATTGTATACTTAGTATACAAGAAGAGTAAGATCTGTTACTCTCTTACAAAGACTAGTAAGGTGGCAAGGGATGTAAGGTTGAGGCAGGGGAGGACAATAGTGACAAACCTGTACCCTGTGGCTAGACTGTCAAGAGTGTGTCTAGAGGATCTGAGTAAGTTGTTCTAAGATTAATACTAATAGCTTTTAAAGACAACATTCTTCTAGGTGAACTCTTAGAACACTTGTTAGACAATAGTAAGTTCTGAGAGGATCTAGAGCTCAAACACAAGCTTTGTGTCCTTGGAAGGTAGGTGGCTACCTATTGTACAATGTTAGATACAATAATACAGGATGTAGAGCAGTTACAAGCTAGGATGGGTGTAAAAGTAAGGTGTTGGAAGGATGGACAGAAGGATGGATAGAAGGATGGACAGAATTAGACATTCTGTTCAGAACAACTGAACCAGTGTAGGTGAGACAGTTGATATAAAAGCTGTCTGTAGAAGCAGCCAAATATAATCCCTCCTCTATAGTTTTGAATAGTATTTTCCATATGTTCATAGTAATGTATGATGTTACTAAAGTACAAGTGTAATAATTGTAAGGTATTAAGAGTGACTCAGTATTGATAGGTAAACAACAGAGGCAAGGCCATATGCATACTGAAAGTAAGGCAAACTAACAGAATGAGAACAGAACAAGAACAGAACAAGTATAGAACAAAACTGAAAAAGAAACAGAACAAAAACAGAACAAAAATAGAACAAGAACAGTACAAGAATGGAACAAGAACAGAACAGAACAGAACAGAACAGAACAAAGCTCTTAATACATGACTTTGAGACTGTTGTGACTGAAGAAATGCAAAAGTGGTCTAAGGGCTGCTGGACAAAAACCTGTGTACAAAAAACCTAGTAGGAAAAAATGTACTACAGGGAAAACCATACAGGTTTGAAGTGTAAGTCTAACTATAATCTACAATTAGTTAAAAGCAAAATCAAAGAAAAACAGAAGATAGAGCAGAATGGGATCAGAACATTATCTAGAATATTGTAAGGGGTTAATAGAAAAGGTGAATTCAAGAAGGTATGGAACACATAGGTTTATAGTGGTTAGTCACAATTGGCCTTTAGTCAGAGTTGGAGTCCTTGGAAGGCTTGTCTGACAGTGGCAGGTTGTCAGTGTTGTTGATTTCATTAGCTGGACCAAAGTTTTCAACAAGACATGTAACTAGAATCAAGAGCATAGTGTAGGCAAAGTACAGAACCAAGTAGAATGCTACAATACAAAGACAGGAGACTGATCCATTGAGTTCAGCTACAATATAGGATCCTCCTTGTGTATGACAGACTACTATGTACAGTCTAAGATAGTGTGGCTTGGTTTTTTGTCTGAGATCCATTCATGATTTGGAGTTACATATGAGGACAAGTTGACTAGGTTTGAAGTTAAAATCTTTGATCAAGTGTTTGTGTGTTTCTTCAAATTGTTGGAGCAAAGCAATTCAGTCTGTATGGATGCATTCTACAATAGCTTGAAGGTTGGCCAGACGTTTCTGTAATTGATGTGCTTGAGTTGTAATGAGTTCTGTCATTGTTATAAGTTTGTCTAGTACTAGGGTAAGATACATTACTTCTGTGATATTGAATGAGAGAAGTGGTTCAACACTATAGACAATAAAATAAGGGGACATGCCAGTTGTATGACAGATCATGATCTGATCTGACCAAAAGACAGAATGTGTGTGTTCATACTATTGTAGTTTATTCCCTTCAGTAGCCTTTATAAGGGCTTCCTGTATGTTGAAGTGGTAGTGTTCAATAATACTATTAGCTTGAGAGTTGTATGTGCTAATACAGATGTGATTAATGTGGTATTGGTTACAAAGCCAATCTAGTGTAGCAACAAACAGGGTTCTGTTGTCAGTAATGAGTTCTGGGCACACACCAAATTGACAGAGAATATCTTCAAAAATGAATTGTCTAATACTTTGTCTGGTTTTAGAACAGAGTAAGCAGAACTTAGGGTAGCTGGAGAGAGCACATTAAGTGTGAACAATGTATTAGAACCCTCCTACTTTCAGCATAAACTTATTGTTGATGTGTACTTTAGCAAATAACAGGGCAATCTTTAGAATGCTGGGAGGGATCAGGATTTGAGTTGTCTGACAGAGTTAGCATTTGTAGCAGGTACAGATGTAGTACTTGATGTTGGGTCCAAGGCTAGGCCACCAGAAGCAGTCAAGAAGTCTAGCCTGGACAGAGTAGACTCCTTTATGTCTGAGATTGTTATACACAGTCTTGACAAGATTCTATTGTTGGTTGGGTTCTATTATGAGTTAGTGATTGCCATTCTGGGTTTTCTGCCACAGTTGGCTGGTCTTAACAAAGAAAGTGGTTGTATAGCAAACAAAAGTGGTGAATTTGTGATTTTCCATCCTGGACAGTCAGAGGCATGTTTCTAGGAAGGTCTTGACTTGTCTGAGACAATATTCTCTAGCACACATGTAATCAGTTGTCAGAAATGTCTCAGAAGGTTTGGTATTGTTCAGAACAGTGAATACAGAACTGTAACAGAAGGTGTAAGCTTGGTCAATTCATTCCTTGAAGTCATCTTCTTCTTCTGGGTCAGCTTCAGTGTGTAGACATTAAGACAGTCTGTTGGTACAAGCAAACTGTAGGGCCAGAACGTGTCAGAACTCAAAGTTGAACAGCAGGATTCTGGTGATCCATCTGTTGATTGTAGCATTCAGTTATAAGTCCAGGTTATTTATCATACCCTTAATGTAGACAGTATCCATTTCCACTACTAACTTCCTCACTCTAATAAGGTGAATTTGTAGGGCACAGAGTGTACAGAACAATCTGAAGAGTTTGATCTTAGCTTGAGAGTATTGGGATTACACTTTGTTCTAGTTAATCAATCCAAATCAGTTGATTCAACAACAACTGTCAAGGTGTTCTTGTCTGAGATAGAATCCTACACTAATAATAGATGAGTCCACAGTGACAATAACCTCCATGTCTGACTCATAGTTAATAGCACATAAAGTAGGGCTATTAATAACAGTGTCTTTGAGTTTGTCCATTACTACCATGTGTTCTGAACAGAACTCAAACAGAACATTGTGCTTGGTCAAATGTGTGAGTAGTCTAGCAAGCTGAGCAAAATTTTGAATAAACATGTGGAGAACACTTATAGTTCTGAGGAATCCTCTAACTTCAGAGACAGATTGACATGCAGGCCAGTCACAGATTTTCTGGACTTTTGAATCATCTGGCTCCCTTCCAGTGTAGGTACACTTATGGCCTAAGACAGTTGTATACAGTTGGAACACACATAGCTTTAGACTGGAGAATGTTCTGTAGACTGCTTTGACTCACTGTATGATGTGGTTTAGGTTGTGAGTGTGTTCCTACACAAATTGTTGAATACCAGGGTTTCTAGGAACAGTTTTGTACATTCTGTCTGGAAGTTTGTATCTTGTAGTTCTACCTTTGACATAGATGTCATTAGTGTAGGGTTGTACTGTATTAGGAATTTTGTCCTGTAAAATAAAAGTAATATTACTGTGTATAATTTGAAAAGAATTAGTATAACCTATCAGAATAACAGTAAGTTGGAATGTTCTGAGTAGTGTCTGAAACATTGTAAGATTGTGAGAGTGTTCATTGAGAGAGTGTTAGTCAAAGGTAACAAAGAGATCTAGTGTAGAGTAAATGGCCCTTCTGGAGAAGGATTCAACAATCTGTTCAATCATCAGAGGTACAGACAAGTCTCAGATTGAAACTCAGTTGAGTTTCTAGAGGTTGTGGACCAGGCACAGAGACTTTCTGTCTTTCTTTACTATAGTAAACCATTAGGAATAGTAAGATGAGTTTGACAGCTTGTAAACTCTGGTGACAATTTTGTCTTTGAGAATTTTCACAACTGTGTTGAGGTTTCCCTGTAGAATCTGGATGTTCCTTTGTACCTATGGAATATACAGAACAGTCAGAATCAATATCAGATCAAAGTATTCTGGGTCCAGGGCACCTTTCTCAAGCTTGTTCCAGGCAAAGGTGTCTTTATACATTAAAATCAGGTTGATCAAAAGCTGGCACTCTTCTGGCCAGAGGAAGTTGTATAGATTGATGTTAAGAGCTTCTATACATTCTTGTATGAAACAGTGTGTTGGGACAAACAGCTTGGGGTGTAGTAGTAGTTCCAGCATGTTCTTCAACAGATTGGGATACTTCCATTAAACAATCTGAAACTCTTCTGGGAGAGTTCTAGCAACTGGTCTAACCTTCTTTACTACCTTCTTGTATACAAATACATTTTCTCCAGGGCTATCAGGTGTGTATAGAATGAAGGGGTCTAATCCTAGGGCAGGTGACAGGGTGACTGGACAACTGAGAAGCAGATTGACTATAGTAGAGACTAGTGTGTGTCTATTGTAGGATAGTGTGTGTATGTTGGGATTTGTAGCTTTAGTAGTATTAGAACTCAAATTAGAACACTGTTTGTCCTGAACACTAAGGGGCTGATTGACTAATATAGGAGTTGAGAGATCAGTGATTACTATGAATCCTTGTTTGTTGTGTTTCTGTAGAACAGTTTGTGTTCCAGTCATAACTCAGCACTTCTGTTGACAATCTAAGAGATCCAATAGTGTTATGAATTAGTTACTGTTAATAAAGTCCTTTGTTTTACATTCTGTGATAGTGAAGAA
This sequence comes from Fomitiporia mediterranea MF3/22, assembly GCF_000271605.1. Classification (NCBI taxonomy): domain Eukaryota; kingdom Fungi; phylum Basidiomycota; class Agaricomycetes; order Hymenochaetales; family Hymenochaetaceae; genus Fomitiporia; species Fomitiporia mediterranea. The sequence continues at coordinate 4,649,363 of NW_006760387.1, forward strand.
TGGTCAGCCTAGGAGTGTCTCAAACAGGGCTTAACAAACAACTTGAGCTTGGAGGGTAATGTTGACTCTAGCAATATTGATTTTTACATTATCAATAGTACTGAGTGTTAGTACTTGTCTAGAGTTAGTAGTTTTGAGTATAATTGTAAGATCAGAACACAGATGGATTCTAAAACGTTTCTATACATTCTTACAAATAATACAGAGTGTTACTTCTTGGTCTAGAATATAGTGGATTTCTTTAGTATCCTCAAAGATGGCTTTAACTGTACATAACAGTATAGCCTGTTCTGTAACTGACTCTAGACTCTATGTGTACTGTAAGACTTGAGCTACAATTACATCTTTGGAAGTTGTTAGTTCTAAGGGTTCTGTCAAGACAAGATGTATGACAGTGTTTGGAACTTACCTAGCAGATGACAGTTCCTTGACTTGCTTTCAGACATTAGGTGCAATCAATAACAGCTCCTTTAGAGTAAGACTGATACTAGAGTCTAGAATATAAGAGACTATCTGCTAGACAATGACAGAGTCTTTGATGAGAGAGAGATTACAGTACTAATGTAGTTCCAGTAGTAGTCTAGTAGTAGGCTTGTTAGTGTGCTTTAATCTGTCATACTTTAGAGCCTGGCTTACTTTAGTAGGTAGTATAAGCTTTAGTTCTAGCTTAGGTTCCTTGTCCTTCTTCTTTAGAATGCTTGTTGTTCTGCACCTCAGAACCTCTACTCTGTTAAACTTGAGCTTCTTACTAGTAGCAACTTTCTTCTTTACCTCTCTAAGTAAGACTTTAAGTCTTTCAACCTTGTATTCTGCCTCTAAGACTTCTTTAATATATGTAGCTAGAATAGTAAATAATGTTTAGAATACTAGTACTAGTTTTGCAATTTCAAGGAGGGACACTATATGTAGTAGTGTGTCCTGTACATCTTAGGAGACTTGGGTATGCTTTCTAGGGTTGGTTGTGTGATACTAGTTGAAACAATCCATAAGTAGTCAGCCTTAGATTGTTGACAGAACAAACAATCTGTTAGAGAGAACAACCTTTCTGAATGTGTTCTAAATACACTTTCTGTTACAAATGAACTCATTAACCTTTAGACACAAGCAAATGAAGTGTCTGTCTTCTCTACAGAAGGAGTAGTTTGTGTTGTAGGACAGCCTTACAGATTGAGCAGATTGTACAGATTGTACAGATTGTGTACCTGTGTTTCCTACAAACAGGGAACTAGTCTTGTGTTCAAACAAGTCTAACTTGCTTTAGAATGAGTAGAGTGAATCAAGGATGGTAACCATGTTTGTATCTTCTTTCTTTATTAGAACACTTTCAGAACTTGTTGTTCTGAATGTATTAGCTGTCTTTCCTAAGTGTTACAAAGCTATACCTCCCTACATAAGCTTAGCAGCCTTAACAACTTTAGTGTATATATAAGTTATACAACTGTTATGGTTAGGGTTGTAGACTAGCAAACAGAGAGTTAGCTAATCTTTGAAGGTACTTGTAATACTGTTGAGGAATACTTTGTTCCAATCTTCTTCTATGATTTCTTTCTTTAAGACTAGGAAGCTTACTATCTTCTAGAATTTACACTAGTACTCTATAAACTCCTCTCAGTTCTGGATTCTAGTAACAACCTATTGTTAGACTAGGATACAGAGATCATTCTTTACATAGTAGCAATTACAGTCAAGAGACAGGTATAATCCAAGAATTACTACTCAAACAGCTTACTAATCTGAAACACTGTCTACAGCTTCAGGTATTAAGGCCCAGATCTTAGAATCAGATTGGTTAGTGTAATATTTTACTCTCTAGATAAGCTATTGATTAGAAAGTTGGAACTCATCTCTAATCATTTCTACTTCTTTAAGGAACTAAGGCAGGTCCTGTATGTTGGTTCTGTTATAATAGGGAGTATTACAGCTTGTTTAGTGTAGAGGCAGGCTAGTCTGTCCTTGGATTGTAACTGGTAAAGCATTTAGAATGTTGGTTGTGACTAGTTGGCCACTCAGAGTACTGGCTGTAGTAGGTGAGCTGCTCAGATTATTCTGTAAGCTCATCTGTTAAGACTAGGAACTTATCAGATTGTTCTGTATACTCAGAACTGTCAGAACAATTGGAAGTGGTGGAAATGCTAGAGTGATTGTGTGGTCCTCTTCTTAAACAGACAGAACAGGAGATGCAGAACAAGTAGAGTTGTGTGTAGAGGTTGATAGAAACAAACTAGGGAACAAACTATGAAATGTAGATAGTAAAGCTAAGCTGGATTGCTCAAGAGGTTGTACAGAAACCCCTTTAGAAACAGGACTAGGTGTGTAGGATACTAGTTGTAAGAGGTTATAGTTAACCAAATCTAATTCAGGTCCAGAATCTGATTCTTCTGTGATTGAGTTAGTGTACTCTTAGTAGTACTACTACCTGTTAGCTACTCAGTCTACTCAAGACACCTTAAGAAACCCTCCTTATGGTAGGCTCCAAAATGTTGATCTTGAGTACTAGTTAAGGTAGAAGAGGTCAGTTGAGTCTACAAGGTACAGACACTGAGAGGGGTCAAGAGTGAGAAGGAATAGGTAGATCTGAGCAGAACATACAAGTTCTGAAGGTGACAATTAACAAGACAAGAGTAGTACAGAACAATGAAGCTACACTTCAGAACAAGACAATACAAGACAAGACAAGGCAAGAGGGAATGTTTACTAAGGAGACTGTTAAACTACACACTAAGAGTTGTAGTAGAGAGTAACTTGATTACTACCAAGTACAAATTATATGAGGGTATTTATAGAAATTATTAGTCCTTTGTAGCTACTAGTCCTTTGTAAACAACTCTACTACTGTCTCCTTTGTATCAACCTATCCAGGACTCCAGATCTGAGTCCCCTTTGTATTGATTGACTAGCTGTCTAAAGGCTCAGAGTCTTGCCTTTATGAATTAGAACTAGAGTCCAGAACCTAACTAGTCTGAATTGAGTAACTAAGACTATTGTGTAGGTAATAATGACATAATTAAAGGATTGCTAACATGAGGATGATGTGACTTTAATGTGACTGAGCCCTTCTGATCAGAATGTATTGGAACATATGTGTTGTGTGAGTGTGACACTATACTAGCTAGCACAAATACTCTACTTATTAACACAATCTTCTGTCCTAACCTTATACACTTCCCCCTCTGAGTGTACTTGCTCACAGTCCTACAGTCATGTATGAAATGTCCTTACTTTCTGTAAAAGTTGTAGATCCTCTTGTGCTTCAGGTTGGATTTTACAGAATTGGTAGATTGGTTAGTTTTGTATGCTTGATTCATTAGTATCTTCCTAGACTTACTTACTTTGTTAACCTAGACTTGTAACTCTTTAAGCTTCCTCACAATCTTTACATACTTGTTTCCTGCTTCTTTCTCTAGCTTCTCCTTCAGTAATGTTGTTTTCTAGTCTTAGACTGTCTCTGTCTGCCCTACTAGAAGAACATAGTCTGCTAGTCTGACTATATTAGTAAGCTTGAACAGCTTACTTGTATCCTTGTCCACATAGAGAATCTCTAGTTGTTACATTAGGTTTGTTCTCAGTGTCCCTCTAATACCTCTCTAGAACTCACAGTCTAACTTGTATACTAACATCTTCCCTCACTCCTTTAAGTACTCTACTTACACCTGAAACTCACAGTAGTAGTAGCTGAACTCTGTCTGTACTGTCATTTCCTTCTTACTCTGTACATTAACTAGTTACTTAATATTGGCTCTTATGTAGTATTGACTATTAATCAGCTCTGGATAGAGCTTTCTGATCTCCTCTTTTACAATACTCTAATTGTACACTCCTTTCTTCTTTAACTCAGACACAGTAGCTTACAAACTACTATAGCTTGTTACTATATAGTACATCACTTACTTACACATCCACTTAGCATTCTTCTGAAAGTTAGTAGCTAACATCTTAATGTCTTCAAAGAACCACAGAAGTTCCTCAAGCTTGCTACTGTCAAAGTATAGTACTTCTCTTAATCCTCTTTTTAGTAGCTACATTATTGTACTTCTTGTGTGTCAAAACAGTTGGTTCAATTCAAAACAAGTGTAGTAAGGCCCTCAAGGCTAAGATTAAGACAAAATCAACCTAGACACCTTAGAACAGAGGCACCACCCTTTGTAGTAAACACTAAAATGTGAGACAAGGTTTTAGTAGGCTTGTTCCCTCTAGTATTATTGTAGGCTCTAGTCAAAACTCAACTGTCCATTCCAAATAGGAAAGAACTAACTACATAAAGAGAGTGATTATGTAATCTAAAGAAATAAATAAAATCAAGAAGATCTAATTGTAACCAAAATCAGAACTCTTTAATACTTTTACTAATACTAACTATATACACTCTGTAACTCTTGTATTAGTTTGTAAAGTCCTTAATACTTACTATTAGCTCTCTATATCAACTTAGTGAATCCTCAAACCAAATCACCTGTCCTCTATCAAGTGAATCCTTAAACTCAGTAGTCTGAAATTGATAGAGTAAATCCTTAAACTTAATCACTTATACTCAATTGAATGAATCCTCAAATCTAATCACCTATTCATTCTGAACTTGACTGTCTGAATCCTTAAGAACAATTGCCTGAGTGTTTCCACTCTCTGTACCTTTGTTTACTACTCCTACAAGCCTAGTAGTGTGAGTACTTACTAGTTTCTACTCTACAGTATGTATTTGACTAACTATATGTACTAGTACAGTTACATGTCTTAGTTCTACATTATTAGTATGTACTAGTTTATCAGAGTGCCTCTAGCCTTGTGTAGATGAGGACTTATTACCTAGTATAGGTTCATCAGGTTGCCTCTAGTCTACAAGGGATAAGGACTTACATTCTAGTATATTAGTATTAATATCCAGACTTGGGTACCCTCTAGGAATTGTCTGTCAAGGCTTAGTAGCTACATTGTAATCAATATCTAATAGGTGTTAGCAACAGTATAGAGGGGACCTGAAGGCTCAGCAAGGGGACCCAGGCTACAACTATCCTACACAATAGAAATACAGAATACAAGTACTAGAATGTAGTCAGAACTTGTAGAACAGGCAGAGAGAGAGAGTGAGACAAGAGTAGAGTATATAGAGTAAGCCTAAGAGTACAGGACTACCTAGAGTAGACAAGATTAAGACTACAGGACTAGTCTGATCTTGTACACCTATATATACTAAACTATACAAGAGTACTCAGGGAGTATGAGCTACTAAGAATGATAAGTCACAAAGAATGAAAAAAAGGGAAGATTAAAGATAAAGGTACAAAGAATGAAGGGATGGACAAAGGGTAAGAGACTATAGAATGAACAAAGAATGAAGGGGTGGTCAAAGGAATAGAATGATGAAGTAAGGAAGGGTAGTAGTAAGAGTCAGTACACATATAGTTTATAGACAGTACTCTCAAGAGACAGAAGTCCTAAGTTCTAGTACAGAAGGGTACAGAACCCTTAGAACTAAAGGTATAAGAGTAGAGATGTTAACATATATAGAATGACACATATAAGTAACAAACATACCTGAGACATAACTACATATTATATATACTTACTGAATCAACAGACAATGACACTAAGGAGAGCAAGCTGAGTCTACTATCCCCCCTCTTTGTGTGATCCCTCTAAGCCTCTCACATAACTCCTCTCAACAGGTTATGAGCCTTACACTCCCTGCCTATACTTTATCTACACTCTACTATGTCTATACTCTATACAGTTCTACACATCACATACATACACACAGTATACTACAATGCAGAACTCGACTCACCTGTCTGAGTATCCCAAACGTGAATTGATACACTGTAGACACACAATCTACTATACTACATACAACCCAGACATTATATGATTGTCATCTTAGTGATTATAATCATTAGCCTAGCAATAACTCAATCTATGTAGGCAGTGTTGAAACTATGATGAGTAATGCTTACTGTGACATTTAATCACTAAAAATATTCTGTAATATAATGGAAACATTATTATTATAAATAACTGATCATACTACAGACAAGTGTTAGAAGGATTAAGAAAGCAAACACTACTCATCTGCTATTAATATTATAATAGCACAAATGATTGACACTGTCAACAAACACACATATATTATAGTATAAATAAAATAATAACACATATAACAATATCACAGCCAAACAATTAATGTAAGACATGTCTCAGATATGTTAGACATGTCAGATATGAGATAAAACAAGTTAGTGGATATCCATCTGATATCTAAGACATCTGATATCTATGCACTAATACAGCTTATGAAAGTGTACAACTATCTACAGACAAATTAATAATAATAATAATAATAATAAAGTTACAAAGTACATTACAGTAACTATGGTACAGGAATGAGTACACAATTATAGTCAATAAACAAATAACAATACTTTACACCTATGATAGTGTAAACATATAATAATGATGTATAATAATGGCAAACAGTAGAATAATACCTCTACCATTACTACAGTAATGTAACAGAACATATTTAATTGTACAGAATGTAGATATACTTTAACAAAGTATAAATAAACTTATATTGAAGCTACAAAGCTTATATACAAGTGAAGTACTATGCTAATATGGCTAGTACAACAAACAACAGAAAAACTACAACAGACACACTTATTATAATGATTACAAACGAAAACAATTATAATATAATAAGATTAAATAAATTAATAAAACGTTTAACACATTATCTCAGACAGTATAATATATAAAGAAAAGCAGACATAAGTATATCTATTACATCTTATCAGAGATATGAATAGATGTGCAACTGATGTTGTAACTGCAAACACACAGAGAGATTTCTTAGCACGTCTAAAATATTACAGACATATTACAAACATTACATTAAAATTTATAAAACAAACAGCACAACATTACAGTGTAATGTTTAAACAAAATGATGTATGTCAAACATTATGAGTTAACTTAAAACATACTGTTATATTATAACACATACTGACAAACGTATGAAAGTAAAACAACAAAGTACTAACACTACTTGTTGGATTACAAATACATGAAAGGAAATCAACAATGTACTTATGTACTTACACTACTTGTCAATTACTCAAAGAATAACCTTCTTGAATTGAAGGGGAGTAATTGAATAATATACATGCTAATGATGAACATTGAATTCTTAATGTAGACATATTGACTACATTACTAAGTGAAATTACATACTAATGATGAACATCAAATTCTTAATACAGACATATTGACTATGTCACTAAGTAAAATCTGTAATGAATCTGACAAATCTGTTGAACACAAAATACCTTATTAAAGAATATAAAAGTTATACATCACATAACATTTTCAATACTTATAAAAGTTATTCAAACGGATAATTAATAAATTAATAATAATAAAGTCTAGAAATGGTACATATTCCCAAAGTGTTCTTTGTAGCAAATGCACAAACGTTCATAACACAAAACTGTAGATGAACAAATGAATATTCATAATACAGAAACATTGATCTTATTGCTGATCCTAAAAAAACAATAAGTGATAGAAGTTATGGACAGATATAATGGATCACAAAGGTAAATCATTTGACACAACACAAAATAATGTTAATCAGAACAAATAACAGAAGTCAACACAATGTACAATTGAACTTTAATGTTAAATAAATAATAATTCTACTACAAAACAAATGCTCATACTTGGTGAATAATATTAATATAATAATCTGATTAACTTAACAAAGTTTAATATGAAAATAAATAAAATACAGACAATTATCATGTCATATAACAAAATAATTCATCAATCGAGATTATAGTTCATAGATAAAAGTAATGAATAACAAAAATAATACTTTGGAATGTACATAAAACAATAAATAATATATCCATACAATAATACAAATATAATTGCAATATAATTTGCAACTACAATCAAACAATACAAAGATAATAACTATACAAACAAGTATGGAGCACATACATATAATCAAATAAAACTATTAAATCGATTCTTGTACAAACAATTAATTTGCCCTCACTACACAATTAATACAAGTGTGAACAGTATTATAACATTATGAAATACATTGAATAGATACTAATAAGTATATCTATACAATGATTCAAATAAAATAAATAAAACTAATATATAAAACACTTTACCTAGCAAATCAATTAACAAATAAAACGTCAAACGAATACTACAATTGTGCATACCACTAGATTAACTAAAGTATGCTAGGAGACTATTATAGTAAACATAATCCAATATATCACTTATATGTAGATTGTGTTACAATACACTATTCTTTACAAAAGAAAAAGCAAAGAACAATAGCCATAATACTAATAAATATTCATGACATCATGATCACAACAATTCACAATAACACTGTTAATAACAAATAATACAAACGTACGTTACTAATGATTTACAACAGATAATTATGTTGGCTATTAAAGAAATAATGCAACAGATTGTATAGTTACTCAGGATGTATCAGAAACAATTCATTACAGAATGCAACATTAATATATAAATATAAACAATAATGTAAAGTAAACAAACAAACAATACATTCATGATATAATACATATATGATGCACCTAGACACATAGCAAGCTGCCTACAGCCAGATATAATATTTATGCAACAAATATATGTTAGTATAAAACCTCATCAATCTCAGAATGAAGCAATCTGGCAAAAACAAATAACATTATTAATATTATAACATACAATCAATGCAAAGCTTTAATCCAAAGACATAAATCAGCTATTGCTGAATGCTTAACACATATACAAACGTAAACAAACACAGACAGCAATGATTAAAGAAGGATATCATTACAACACCAAATATACATTTTACTAGCATGATTCATTAGTTTCACAACAAAGTAAAAAGAAATTACTAGTAATACTCGAGCAAATTTAATAAATAAAATACATGATTTACAATCTTACACAGTGCTCATGAGATTCTACAGGTCTCTGAAGCATATATAATATTAATAATGATTTTGAACGATTTATTGTGAAAACAATACTGTCATTGAACAGTAAACTATGTATGAACTTCAGATTAACTCTGAACAATTTTAATCACATCAAACAGTCTACAAGACAACAAACAACAACTTAATAATATAACAATGAACAAACTACAGAACTAATGACACAACAGCAAACAAAAACTTAATAAATATCTAATGAAGCACAAAGTTAACACATAGTGGACCAAAATATATGATACAAACAATGCATTTATATTATACAAATGATATTATTATATGTAATACACAAGCAAATATAATACAGACACAATGTACAATGCAGATACAATACTAATAAAAATGTTGGAACAATCTGCAAATTAAACATCTTATAAGTCTGGCCAACTTATAAATGTTTGAAGGGGAGTAGTAGTAGTGCTATAACTACCCCTAAAAATAAAAATAAAATAACTACAAATCAAATAAACAAATAGTTGCAAAACAAACATATTATTAAACTAATATATGTTTGAAGGGGAGTGTTAACATATATGGAATGATGCATATAAGTAACAGATGTACCTAAGACATAGCTACATATTATATATACCTACTGAATCAACAGACAATGACACTAAGGAGAGCAAGCCAAGTCCACTATCCCCCCTCTTTGTGTGATCCCTCTAAGCCTCTCACATAACTCCTCTCAACAAGAGAACTATAACATTACCCTCCCTCTAAAACCAATTGTCCTGATTAGTGAACATTAGACTTGGTTAGTAGCTCAGGTATTGTCAGCAACAGTATAGAGGGGACCCGAAGGCTCAGCGAGGGGACCCAGGCTACAACTATCCTACACAACAGAAATACAGGATGCAAGCACCGGAACATAGTTGGAACTTGTGGAACAGGCAGAGAGAGAGAGTGAGACAAGAGTAGAGTATATAGAGTGAGCCTAAGAGTACAGGACTACCTGGAGTAGACGAGATCAAGACTACAGGACCAGTCTGATCTTGTACGCCTATATATACTAAACTACACAAGAGCACTCAGGGAGCATGAGCCACTAAGAATGATGAGCCACGAAGAATGAAAGAAAGGAATGTCAAAGATAAAGGTACAAAGAATGAAGGGATGGATAAAGGGTAAGAGACCATAGAATGATACAAAGAATGAAGGGGTGGTCAAAGGAATGGAATGATGAAGTAAGGAAGGGTAGTGGCAAGAGTCAGCATGCATATAGTTCATAGACAGTGCCCCCAAGGGACGGAAGTCCTGAGTTCTGGTACGGAAGGGTGCAGAACCCTTGGAACTGAAGGTATGAGAGCAGAGAACTGTAACATCACCCCCCCTCTAAAACCAATCGTCCCGATTGGTGAGCATTGGGCTTGGTCAGTGGCTCAGGCATAGGTTGGAACAGTAGGGTTTGGAAATCTGTGAGGCAGAGTTGACACAGAGCACCCGGATGAAGTTGATAGAAGTCTTGGATCACCTTAGCAGTATGGGTGAGATTCTCAGCAGGTTCCCAAGTGTGTTCTTCAACTGGGTATCCCTTCCAGTGAATAAGGAACTTGAGCTTTCTGCACACCAGCTTGGCATCCACTATGTATTCTACTTTGTATTCTGGTTCAGAACCAATGAGTTCTGGTGGAGGCAGTGGGGGTCTTTGTTGTGAAGGAAAACCCAGATCATAGTATCAAGACAGCAGAACCTTGTTAAACACTGGGTGTATGTGCTTCCATGTTGCTGGAAGTTGGAGTTTGTAGGCAGAGGCACCAACCTTCTTTTCAATAACAAAGGGTCTGAAGCACTTGTTGTCCAACTTCTTCATTGGGCGATCCATGGTCAGGTTAGTGGCTTCCAGCATAACTTTGTCACCAGGCTGGTAATCCTCAGCCACAGACCTCTTCTGATCATAGTTCTGCTTCATGACCTGTACTGCCTTTTCCAAAAGAGCTTGTGTGTCCTCCCTGGTTCTGTGTATCTGTTCCACAAAGTCTGTTGTGGATTCGGAACTACTGTTCCGGTTCGGAACTGTCCCCTGGTATGGATGTCTCCCATGATTGAGGAAGAACAGGGACTGTCCTGTTGCAGAGTGTTGCTAGTTATTGTGCACGAATTCTGCCAGAGCTAGCCATTCAGACCAATCCAATTGCTGATGATTGATGAACATCTGGAGGTAGAGCTTGATCTCCTGATTGACTCGCTCAGTTTGACTGTCAGTCTGCAGGTGATAGGCAGTGGAAGGGTTCCCTTGAATTCTGAGAAGCACATACAAGTCCTGCATGAATTTCAACTCGAATTGCAGTCCACAATCATGAATGAGCTTCTGAGGGAGTCTGTGCAACTGGAAGACATGATCCTAATAAATGTGCACCATGCCTTCGGAAGTGAGTTCCGTTCAGGTTGGAACTGTGTGGACTTGCTTGGAGAATCAGTCAACAATCATGCAGATAGTGTTGTAACCCTAAGACTCAGGTAGCTCACCAATCAGGTCCACTGAGACTTCTTCCCAAGGGTGATCCAGGATCCAATGTGGATGTAGGGGAGCCCAAACCCTTGTCTGGTGGGCCTTAGTCTGTTGGCACGTATTGCAACCAGTCACATACTTCAGGATTTCCCTCTGCATTCTGGGCCACCAGTAGTTCTGAGTGATGAGTTCCTGTGTTTTGTGTTGGCCTGGATGTCCTGTGGTCAGATTGTTGTGATGAGCTCAGACAATGTCCTCCCACAGTTTCCAATCCTTCAGAACATACAGTCAGCCTTCCTAGTAAACCTGTCCATCCTCATCCTCCTCCCAATCCCTAGCCTGTTTCTCCAGTTGTTTCACTACAACCCAGTCCTGTGTGTGTCTCAGAGCTCACTGTATACAGGTGACAAAGTCAACATCCTCAGATTCGAGTCGGATCTCTCAGATTGTCTTGGACACAAAACAGGAATTGTCTAGGAGAACAAGATTTTCGTTATCATTCTCCCCCCTTTCATGACCTACTTGTCTCGAGAGTAAATCAGCTTTCGTCATTTGCATTCCAGGTTTGTGGGTCAGCACAAAGTCAAAGTCCTACAGTTCTAACATCCAGCAGGCTTGGCAGTAGTTGAGCTTCTGAGGCACTCAGAAGTACTAGAGATTAAGGTGATCACTCTAAATCTCAAACTTCTGTGCAGCACTGAGGAGATATTGATACCACTCCTCTAGGGAACAGACAATTGCAAGGAGTTCCTTGTCATAGATGGGGTAGTTCTGTTCTGTTACAGAGAGGGATTCTGATTGGAACACTATCAGACACCACTTTCTGTCAATGAACTAGGACAGTACTGCTCCATTTGCAAAGTTGGAAGAGTTGGCTTCGACTCAGAACTTGTCTGCAACTGTCAGAACTGCTAATACAGGCTTGCTAGTGATGGCCTGCTTGAGGGACTCGAACACAGACTACTACTGATCATCCCATTGCCAAGGAACATCCTTACTAGTGAGATTGTGAAGGGGCTGGGCAATGGTACTGAAGCCTCGAATGAAGCATTGGTAGTAGTTTACAAACCCAAGGAACACTTGGACCTGTTTCAGGTTCTGAGGTTGTAGCCAGTTCCAAACTACAGTCACCTTTGCTGGATCCATGCAGACCTCTCCTCCACCAATCACAAAGCCTAGATAATCCACTGACTCCTGTGTAAAAGAGCACTTTGCTTCTTGGAGGAACAGTTTATTATCTCAGAGCCATTGTAGAACTGCTTGGATCAGTTGGTAATGGTGCTCGACTGTCTGGGTGAAGATCAGAATGTTGTCCAGATACACACCAACGTGCCCCAAGTCAATCAGATCTGTGAGGATGTGATTCATGAATGACTGGAACGTTGTGAGTGAGTTGGTTAGTCTAAAGAACATTACAGTCAGTTTGTACAATCTGTGATTGGTTCAGAATGCAGCCTTCCACTCATCTCTGTCTCAGATCCAAATATTATTGTACCCCCATCAAACGTCCAACTTAGTGAAAACCCTGGATGTATGCATCTTATCAATGAGCTCCTGAATCAGGGGGAGCAGGTACTTGTTTTTGACAGTACCCTTATTGAGACAACAATAATCCTGGACTGGGCAGAGCTTCCCATCTTTCTTTTTGACGAAGAAGAAAGGGGAGGCCATAGGGGACTTTGAGGGTCAGATCCAGCTGTTCTGAAGATTTTCCCAAAGGAACTCGTCGAGCACCTCCTGCTCGTCTCTGTTGAGTAGGTAGACCTTGCAATCCTTGGGTTGGAAACCCTTGGTCAATTCAATTGTATAGTCCCAGGGACAGTGTTCAGGAAGCTGGTCAAATTCCTCTTCACTGAAGACTTCAGGGAACTCTCAGACAAAATCCGGCAGGCTGGGTCTGTGTGTGTTCCAGAGTGGAGTTGTTCTGAGGGGGTTCCAGACTGGTTCTGTCTCAGACATCCTTCAGATCGACTCTATTCTGCCTTGACTGGAATATGTATCCACATATCTATCCTAGTCAAAGAAGAACAACTGGTCACCTTCATTGGAACTGTTGGTAACATCAGAAGTGTCTGCATCCACTCAGAACAGTGGTGCAAGGTAGTCACAAGACTTGGGACACTGATTGAACACAAGTGTCTGCTCTAACCAGTCAATGGTAGGGTTGTGAGCCTTGAGCCATTTGAATCCAATGAAGACGTCTGTCTTTCCAAGGTTGGTGACTCCAAACTCAATGCTTTCCTCATGATCCTGAATGGTCATCCATAGTTGGACAAACTCAGTGATCCAACCATTCTGGTTCAGGGTTCTGTCTGTATTGTATACTAGGATCAGAAGTAGAACACATCAAGTAGGGAGGTGGTGTTCCTGCACAAAGGCCTCATTAATGTATGAACCAGTGTATCCACTGTCTACCAGAGCCATTGTTCGGATCTGGGGGGATCCCAAGAAGGGAGCCAAGAGGACAGGGACCTGGAGCTAGTGCCTGGAACGTTCTCAGATGAACTGCTGCTTGTTCTGAAGGGAACATACAGCTTGTGCAGCCTTGTTGTCCAAGAGGGTGAGTATATGCACCAACATTTCCTCATTAACCTCTCTCTTTCAACAAGGACGGACCCATGTCCTCAGCTGTGAACTCAGCTGAGGCCATCCCTGCTTGATACCACAGACAAACCACTGAGTGGTGAACAGGGCTGGGTAACGTTCTGAACGTTCTGAGATCTTGGAATGCAGAAGTGGCAGGTTGGATTGTGCAGATTTAGACTTGGATGAAGTGTGAAGAGAAGAATCAAAAGAATCAGAAGAAATAGGAGAACTATCTACTTTTGTTTTTGACTTTTTTCTTTCTAATAAATAATTTTGTTGATTTATTTTTTCTACTTTTTCTACTTTTTCTACTTTTCTTACTTTATTTACTTCTAATCCTACAGTGTCCATTGAATCAAAAGTGGCCATTAAAAAATCTGAGTCATAGCCCTTCAGCACCACATTCACTGTTGGGCCTCCACAAAATCCTGAGGTATGTAGTCAGGGTCCAGGAGTTCTGAGGTGACTTCCAGATTTGCAGAAAAGGCTTCTCACCACAAATCCTGCTTGTCACTTGTCATCACTCTAATGACCTAACAGATGTGCTGTCACTTCTGCAGGCAGTCCTTAATTTGGTGCCCTGACTTTCTGCAGGCAAAGCATGCTCCTTGCTTTCAGGCTTCTCTAATGTCCATCAGAACAGATTGATTGCAAATTATGGGTGGATTGATCCAAGGGCTTGGAACTGTCAGAGCTGGACACATGTGTAGGTGTTCTGCACAGACTTGACACATCTGAGCCACAGCTTGGTTGAAGGAGATGGTGTGTGTCTTCCACTCAGTGTAGGTAACTAGTTCTAGTGTCATTCCAAGAATCTTATTGACCAGTTCCAGGTGAAGAGCTTTTTCAAGCATTCTGATGAGGACATCATTGAACCCAAGCATGAATCCTGCCTTCTGGGCCAGGATATTGAACTCCTGAAAGAAGGCATCAGCAGAACGTTTGCCCTGTCACAGAGACACAAGCTTGTTCTGCACATTGTGCTTCTCATTCAGATTGATGAAGGAAGCACAGAGCTGCCCCATGAATTCCAAGTACGACTCGTTGTTCTGAAGTTGGATCAGGCTTCCAATCTGATGACCTTCAATCCAGTTCTGGGCCCAGGTGGCTGCATTGCCTTCCTTCATGAAGGAGAGGACGAATAGGACACAATTGAGATCTGAGGATAGATCAGTCAAAGCAGCAGCCATGTATAGTTCGACTTGGCACTGGAAGTCCTTGAAGTGCTGCCCATTGAAGTCCAAAGGGCAGGCTACATGCACTTTCTTTCTGGAACAGGTTGTGACTTCCAGAACGATCAGAACGGGTTCCAAAGGGGCTGGGGGCACATGGTTGGCAAAGGCCTCCTGGATGGAGGTCTGTACGTATTGAGCTAGTTCTGCTTGTAACTGCTGATCCAGCAGGACAGTAGGGGTGGCAGTTGGTGTAGTAGGGTCCATGTCTACACTACAAAGGGATCGGCACTAAACTAAAAGGGGTAATGAATAGAAGAAGGGTGGCAAAAGTTTAAAAGGGTTTAGAAAGTTTAAAATTTAAAAATGTAAAAGGGTCAGGACAAAGGAAAGAGATTGACACAACAGTGTGTACTGATGCCCAAAACGTAGGAGAGTCATAGGGTGGTAATGGGTAGTCTTGATCTGATGTCAGCAACAGTGTAGAGGGGACCTGAAGGCTCAGCAAGGGGACCCAGGCTACAACTATCCTACACAACAGAAATACAGGACACAAGTACTAGAACGTAGTTGGAACTTGCAG
>NW_006760387.1:4665221-4697904 GCF_000271605.1 Fomitiporia mediterranea MF3/22
GAAGAATGAAAGAAAGGAATGTTAAAGATAAAGGTACAAAGAATGAAGGGATGGATAAAGGGTAAGAGACCATAGAATGATACAAAGAATGAAGGGGTGGTCAAAGGAATGGAATGATGAAGTAAGGAAGGGTAGTGGCAAGAGTCAGCACGCATATAGTTCATAGACAGTGCCCCTGAGGGACAGAAGTCCTGAGTTCTGGTATGGAAGGGTGTGGAACCCTTGGAACTGAAGGTACAAGAGCAGAGAACTGTAACAGGTATAAGTTAGAACAGTAGGGCTTGGAAATCTGTAAGGCTGAGTTTGTGTAGAGTACTAGTATGATACTGATAGAAATCTCAGATTGTCTTAAGAGTATAGGCAAGGTTCTTAGCAGGTTCCCAAGTGTACTCCTTAACTGAGTACCCTTTCTAGTGAACAAGGAATTTGAGTTTTCTATATAGTAGCTTAGTATTGAAACAATCAGCATTACACTAAGAACTACACATCACATGCAGACAATCACAGCAATCAATTCTGAACACCCATGTGACTCATAGAAGCCTACTTTGAGAACACTCAACTATTCCACATTGTAAGCATTTGTAAACAGAACTGCAAGCATGCACAGTCTCAGAATTGGCTTACACACATTGTTTTCTCTACAGGATGTATGGATTATGTACTTATCACAGGCTCAGAACACAAGTTGTGTCACAGTGAGTGGCTCAGCAAACCATTATGTCATTATCACCCAGATCAAAGTACTACAATCTTTCAATCAGATAGGACATTGGGGCAATCAAAGTGTTGATCTCAGGAGACTGTCAGAAATCTCAGAACTCTCTACACTTTGTCTGTACCAATCAGATGATAACAGTATGAGAACCTTCTACTTCTTTTGATGTAAATCTTGCTTTTCCCTTTTGTATAACATTTCCTGTAGCTAGAATGCAGACCACTTAAATTTTCCTCATACATTTTCACCCTATTTTCTTCCAACCTCTGGCAAAAGGTTCTCTTATTTGTTCTTGTATATTTTGTTATTTTTCTTTTGTTCAGTGATGACATTTCCCTGTTAGTACTATGCTTTTCCAGAACTCAGAAAACTATAAATACAGCTACTCATGTACTAGATACAGGGGGAATTCAGATAGTTCACCTATTGATTTAGCTCTTGTCTCTTATCTTAAAGTCCTCTAGTATAAGGCATAGTCTTAGTCTTTGTTGTTTTTCTGTATCAGATTGTTTGTTGTGTACTTTATAAAGTGTACTTTCTGTTATTCACATCTCTGTTCCAAACTAATTGTCCTGATTAGTAAACATAAGGCTTGGTCAGCAGTATAGGTATAGGTCAGAACAGTAGAGCTTAGAAATCTATAAGGCTGAGTTTGTGTAGAGTACTAGGATGAAGCTGATAGAAATCTTGGATTGTCTTAAGAGTATAGGTAAGGTTCTTAGTAGGTTCCTAAGTGTGCTCCTCAACTAGGTACCCTTTCTAGTAAACAAGGAATTTGAGTTTTCTGTATAGTAGTTTAGTATCTACTATGTACTCTACTTTATATTCTAGTTCAGAGCTAATAAGTTCTAGTAGAGGTAGAGAGGGTCTTTATTATAAAGGAAAACTGGGATCATAGTACTAAGACAACAGAACCTTATTAAACACTAGGTGTATGTACTTTCATATTGTTAGAAGTTAGAGTTTGTAAGTAGAGGTACTAACCTTCTTTTTAATGACAAAGGGTCTGAAGCACTTGTTGTCCAACTTCTTTATTAGACAATCCAAGGTTAGATTAGTAGTTTCTAGTATAACCTTGTTACTAGACTAGTAATCCTTAGCTGTAGACCTCTTCCAATTATAGTTCTACTTTATAACCTATACTACCTTCTCTAAAAGAGCTCATACATCCTTCCTAGTTCTGTACATCTGTTCTACAAAGTTTGTTATAGATTCAGAACTACTGTTCTGGTTCAGAACTGTCTCCTAGTATAAATGTCTCTTATAATTGAGGAAGAATAGAGATTGTCCTGTTACAGAGTGTTACTAGTTATTGTACACAAATTCTGCTAGAGCTAACTATTCAGACTAATCTGATTACTAATGATTGATGAACATTTAGAGGTAGAGCTTAATCTCTTGATTGACTCACTCAGTTTGACTGTCAGTCTGTAAGTAATATATAGTAGAAAGGTTCTCTTAAATTCTGAGAAGTACATACAAGTCCTGTATGAATTTCAACTCAAATTACAGTCTACAATTGTGAATGAGCTTCTGAGGGAGTCTATACAACCAGAAGATGTAATCCTAATAAATGTACACTATACCTTTAGAAGTGAGTTCTGTTCAGGTTAGAACTATATAGACTTGTTTAGAGAATCAGTCAACAATTATATAGATAGTATTGTAACCCTGAGACTCAGGTAGCTTACTAATCAGGTCTACTGAGACTTCTTCCTAAGAGTAATCTAGGATTCAATACAGATGTAGGAGAGTCTAAACCCTTGTCTGGTAGGCTTTAGTCTATTAGTACATATTGTAACTAGTTATATACTTTAGGATTTCTCTCTACATTCCTAACTACTAGTAGTTCTAAGTAATGAGTTCTTATATTTTGTGTTGGCCCAAATGTCCTACAGTCAGATTGTTATAATAAGCTCAGACAATGTCCTCCTACAGCTTCTAATCCTTTAGAACATATAGTCAGTCCTTCTAGTAAACTTACCTATTCTTATCCTCCTCCTAATCCTTAGCCTACTTCTCTAACTGTTTCACTATAACCTAGTCCTATATGTGTTTTAGAGCTTACTGTATATAAGTAACAAAGTTAACATTCTTAGATTTGAGTCAGATCTCTTGGATTGTCTCAGACATGAAACAGGAATTGTTTAGGAGAACAAGATTTTTGTTATCATTCTCCCTCCTTTTATAACTTACTTGTCTTAAGAGTAAATTAGTTTTTGTTATTTGTGTTCTAAGTTTGTAGGTTAGTATAAAGTCAAAGTCCTACAGTTCTAACATTTAGCAGGCTTAGTAGTAGTTAAGCTTCTGAGACACTCAGAAGTACTAGAGATTAAGGTGATTACTCTAAATCTTAAACTTCTATATAGTACTAAGGAGATATTAACACTACTCCTCTAGAGAACAGACAATTGTAAGGAGTTTCTTATTATAGATAGGGTAGTTCTGTTCTGTTGTAGAGAGGGATTCTGATCAGAATACTATTAGACACTACTTTCTGTTAATAAACTAGGACAGTACTACTCTATTTACAAAGTCAGAAGAGTTAGCTTTGACTCAGAACTTGTTTACAACTGTTAGAACTGTTAATACAGGCTTACTAGTAATAGTCTACTTGAGAGACTCAAACACAGACTACTACTAATCATCCTTTTACTAAGGAACATCTTTGCTAGTAAGATTGTGAAGGGGCCAGACAATAGTACTAAAGTCTTAAATAAAGTATTAGTAGTAGTTTACAAACTCAAGAAATGCTTAGACCTGTTTCAGGTTCTAAGGTTATAACTAGTTCCAAACTATAGTTACCTTTGCTAAATCTATACAGACCTCTCCTCTACTAATTACAAAGCTCAGATAATTTACTGACTCTTACACAAAAGAGTACTTTACTTCTTAGAGGAACAGTTTATTATCTTAGAGCTGTTATAGAACTACTTGGATTAGTTAGTAATAGTACTTAACTGTTTAGGTAAAGATTAGAATATTGTCCAGATACACACTAACATACTCTGAGTCAATCAGATCTGTAAGGATGTGATTCATGAATGACTAGAATGTTACAGACAAGTTAGTTAGTCTGAAGAACATTACAGTTAGTTTATACAATCTGTAATTGGTTTAGAATACAGTCTTCTACTCATCTCTGTCTTGGATCCAAATATTATTGTACCCTTATCAAATGTCCAACTTAGTAAAAACCCTAAATGTATACATCTTATTAATAAGCTCCTAAATCAGGGGGAGTAAGTACTTGTTTTTGACAGTACCCTTATTAAGACAATAATAATCCTAAACTAGACAGAGCTTCCTATCTTTCTTTTTAACAAAGAAGAAAGGGGAGACTATAAAGGACTTTGAGGGTTAGATCCAGCTGTTCTAAAGATTTTCCTAAAGGAACTTGTTAAGCACCTCCTACTTGTCTCTGTTGAACAGGTAGACCTTACAATCCTTAGATTAGAAACTCTCAGTCAATTCAATTGTATAGTTCTAGAGACAGTGTTTAGGAAGCTAGTCAAATTCCTCTTTACTAAAGACTTTGAGGAACTCTTAAACAAAATCTAGCAGGCTGAGTCTATGTGTGTTCTAGAGTAGAGTTGTTCTAAGAGGGTTCTAGACTGGTTCTGTCTCAGACATCCTTTAGATTGACTCTATTCTACCTTGACTAGAATATGTATTCACATATCTATCCTAGTTGAAGAAGAACAACTAGTCACCTTTATCAGAACTGTTAGTAACATTAGAAGTGTTTGTATCTACTTAGAACAGTAGTGTAAGGTAACTGTAAGACTTAGAACACTGATCAAATGTGAGTGTCTACTCTAACTAGTCAATAGTAGAGTTGTGAGCCTTAAGCCATTTGAATCTAATGAAGACATTTGTCTTTCTAAGGTTAGTGACTCTAAACTCAATACTTTCCTTATAATCCTGAATAGTCATTCATAGTTAGACAAACTTAGTAATCTAACTATTCTGGTTCAGGGTTTTGTTTACATTATATACTAGGATCAGAAGTAGAACATGTTGAGTAGGAAGGTAGTGTTCCTACACAAAGGCTTTATTAATGTACAAACTAGTGTATCTACTATTTACTAGAGTTATTATTTAGATCTGGAGGGATTCTAAGAAGGGAGTCAAGAGGACAGAGACTTAAAGCTAGTGTTTGAAACATTCTCAGATGAATTACTACTTGTTCTGAAGGGAATATACAGCTTACACAGTCTTGTTATCTAAGAGGGTAAGTATATGTACTAACATTTCCTTATTAACCTCTCTCTTTCAACAAGGACAGACCTATGTTCTTAACTGTGAACTCAGCTAAGACTATCTCTACTTGATACTATAGACAAACTACTAAGTAGTAAACAGGGCTAGATAGTATTCTAAACATTCTAAGATCTTAGAACACAGAAGTGACAGGTTGGATTGTATAGATTTAGACTCAGATAAAGTGTAAAGAGAAGAATTAAAAGAATCAGAAGAAATAGGAGAACTATCTACTTTTGTTTCCAACTTTTTTCTTTCTAATAAATAATTTTGTTAATTTATTTTTTCTACTTTTTCTACTTTTTCTACTTTTCTTACTTTATTTACTTTTAATCCTACAGTGTTTATTAAATCAAAAGTAGTTATTAAAAAATCTGAGTCATAGCCCTTTAGTACTACATTTACTGTTGAGCCTCTATAAAATCCTAGAGTATATAGTTAGAGTCTGAGAGTTCTAAGGTGACTTCCAGATTTGTAGAAAAGGCTTCTTACTACAAATCCTACTCATTACTCATTATTACTCTAATAACCTGACAGATATACTATTACTTTTATAAACAGTTCTTAATCTAGTACTCTGACTGTTTGTAAGTAAAGTATACTCCTTACTTTTAGGCTTCTCTAATGTTTATTAGAACAGATTAATTACAAATTACAGGCAGATTAATCTAAGGACTCAGAACTGTTAGAGTCAGATGTATGTACAAGCATTCTGTACAGACTTAACACATTTAAGCTGTAACTTAGTCAAAGGAGATAGTGTACATCTTCTACTTAGTGTAAGTAACTAGTTCTAGTATTATTCTGAGAATCTTATTAACTAGTTCTAAGTGAAGAGCTTTTTCAAGCATTCTAATAAGAACATTATTAAACCCAAGTATAAATCCTACCTTCTAGACTAGAATATTAAACTCTTAAAAAAAGGTATTAGTAGAATGTTTGCCCTGTCACAGAGACACAAGCTTGTTCTATACATTATACTTCTTATTCAGATTAATAAAGGAAGTACAGAGTTACCTTATAAATTCTAAGTACAACTCATTGTTCTGAAGTTAAATTAGACTTCTAATCTAATAACCTTTAATCTAGTTCTAAGCCTAGGTGGCTGTGTTGCCTTCCTTTATAAAGGAGAGGACAAATAGGATGTGATTAAGATCTGAGAATAGATTAGTCAAAGTAGTAGCTACATATAGTTTGACTTAGTACTAGAAGTCCTTAAAGTGCTACTTATTAAAGTCTAAAGGGTAAACTATGTGTACTTTCTTTTTAGAACAAGTTGTAACTTCTAGAACAACTAGAACAGGTTCTAAAGGAGTTAAGAGTATATAGTTAGTAAAGGCCTTTTAGATAGAGGTCTACATGTATTAAGTTAGTTCTACTTATAACTACTAATCTAGTAGGACAGTAGAGGTAGTAGTTAGTATAGAAGGGTTTATATTTATACTATAAAGGAATTAGTACTAAACTAAAAGGGGTAATAAATAGAAGAAGGGTGGCAAAAGTTTAAAAGGGTTTAGAAAGTTTAAAATTTAAAAATGTAAAAGAGTTAGGACAAAGAAAAGAGATTAACACAATAGTAAGTACTAATACTCAAAATGTAAGAGAGTTGTAGGGTAGTAATGAGTAGTCTTAATCTAATGTTAGTAACAGTATAGAGGGGACCTGAAGGCTCAGTAAGGGGACTTAAGCTATAACTATTCTACACAATAGAAATACAGAATGTAAGTACTAAAACATAGTTAGAACTTGTAGAACAGACAGAGAGAGAGAGTAAGACAAGAGTAGAGTATATAGAGTAAGTCTAAGAGTACAGGACTATCTAGAGTAGATAAGATCAAGACTACAGGACTAGTCTGATCTTATATACTTATATATACTAAACTATACAAGAGTACTCAGAAAGTATGAACTACTAAAAATAATAAGCTATAAAGAATAAAAGAAAGGAAGGTCAAAGATAAAGGTACAAAGAATAAAAGGATAGACAAAGGGTAAGAGACTATAGAATGAATAAAGAATAAAGGGATAGTTAAAGGAATAGAATAATAAAGTAAGAAAGAGTAATAGTAAGAGTTAGTATACATATAGTTTATAGACAGTACTTTTAAGAGACAGAAGTCCTGAGTTCTAGTATAGAAGGGTGTAGAACTCTTAAAACTAAAGGTATAAGAGTAGAGAACTGTAACAGTCATTAAAAAGAAGGTTAGTGTCTCTGTTTACAAACTCTAACTTCTAACAATATAAAAGTGTATACACTCAGTGTTTAATAAGGTTCTATTGTCTTAGTATTATAATCCTAGTTTTCCTTTATAACAAAGACCCTCTCTACTGTTACTAGAACTTATTAGCTCTAAACTAGAATACAAAGTAGAGTATATAGTAGATACTAAGCTGTTACACAGAAAACTCAAATTCCTTATTTACTAGAAAGAGTACTTAGTTAAGGAGTATACTTAGGAACCTGTTAAGAACCTTACTCATACTCTTAAGACAATCTGAGATTTCTATCAGCTTTATCCTAGTACTCTGTACAAACTCAGTCTTATAGATTTCCAAGCCTTACTATTCTAACTTATGTTTAAGCTACTAACTAAGCTCTATGTTTACTAATCAGAATGATTAGTTTTAGAGGGAGGGTAATGTTACAATTCTCTACTCTTATACCTTTAGTTCTAAGAGTTTTACACTCTTCTATACTAGAACTCAGGACTTCTGTCCTTTAAGAGTACTATCTATAAACTATATACATACTAACTCTTACTACTACCTTTTCTTACTTTATTATTCTATTCCTTTAACTACCCCTTTATTCTTTATTTATTCTATAGTCTCTTACTCTTTGTCTATCCCTTTATTCTTTATACCTTTATCTTTAACCTTCCCTTTCTTTCATTCTTTATAACTTATCATTCTTAGTAACTTATACTCTCTGAGTACTCTTGTATAGTTTAGTATATATAAGTGTATAAGATCAGACTAGTCCTGTAGTCTTAATCTTATTTACTCTAGATAGTCCTATACTCTTAGACTTACTCTATATACTTTACTCTTGTCTTACTCTCTCTCTCTACCTGTTCTGTAAGTTCTAACTATGTTCTAATACTTATATTCTGTATTTCTGTTGTGTAAAATAGTTGTAGCCTGAGTCCCCTTACTAAGCCTTTAAGTCCCCTTTATACTGTTACTAATACTAATTCTAGTATATAATATAGACAGAACTCTAAACTAGAATAGTCAGATTACTAAGTTTGTCCAACTATAAATAACTATTTAGGATTATAAGGAAAGTATTGAGTTCAGAGTTACTAACCTTAGAAAGACAGACATCTTTATTAGATTCAAATAGTTTAAAGCTTACAACTCTATTATTAACTAGTTAGAGTAAACACTTACATTTGATTAGTGTTCTAAGTCTTGTAACTATCTTATACTACTATTCTAAGTAGATACAAACACTTCTAATGTTACTAACAGTTCTAATAAAGGTGACTAGTTGTTCTTCTTTAACTAGGATAAATATATAAATACATATTCTAGTTAAGGTAGAATAGAGTTAATTTAAAAAATGTTTAAAACAAAACTAGTTTAAAACTCTCTTAGAATAACTCTACTCTAAAACACACATAGACTCAGTCTACCAGATTTTGTTTAAGAGTTCTCTAAAGTTTTTAGTAAAGAGGAATTTGACTAACTTTCTAAACACTATCTCTAAGACTATACAATTGAATTGACTAAGAGTTTCTAACTTAAGGATTGTAAGGTTTACCTACTTAATAGAGACAAGTAGAAAGTACTTAACAAGTTCCTTTAGGAAAATCTTTAGAATAGTTAGATCCAACCCTTAAAGTCCTTTATAGTCTCCTCTTTCTTCTTTATTAAAAAGAAAGATAAGAAGCTCTACTCAGTCTAGAATTATTATTATCTTAATAAGAGTACTGTTAAAAACAAGTACTTACTCCTTCTAATTTAGGAGCTTATTAATAAGACACATACATTTAGAGTTTTTACTAAGTTAGATGTTTAATAAGGATATAATAATATTTGGATCTAAGACAGAGATGAGTAGAAGACTGTATTCTAAACTAATTACAGATTGTACAAACTAACTATAATATTCTTCAGACTAACTAACTTGCTTACAACATTCTAGTTATTTATGAATTACATTCTTACAGATCTGATTAACTTAGAGTATGTTAGTATGTATCTAAACAACATTCTAATCTTTACTTAGATAGTTAAGTACTATTACTAACTAATCTAAACAGTTCTATAATAGTTCTAAGATAATAAACTGTTTCTCTAAGAAGTAAAGTACTCTTTTGTATAAGAGTCAGTAAATTATCTAAACTTTGTAATTAGTAGAGGAGAGGTCTGTATGGATCCAACAAAAGTAACTATAGTTTAGAACTGGTTACAACTTTAGAACCTAAAACAAGTCTAAGTGTTTCTTAAGTTTGTAAACTACTACTAATACTTTATTTAAAGTTTTAGTACTATTATCTAGCCCCTTCACAATCTTACTAGTAAAGATGTTTCTTAGTAATAGAATGATTAGTAACAGTCTGTGTTTGAGTCTCTTAAGTAGACTATTACTAACAAGCTTGTATTAGTAGTTCTAATAGTTATAAACAAGTTTTAAGTTAAAGCTAACTCTTCTAACTTTATAAATAGAGTAGTACTGTTTTAGTTTATTAACAGAAAGTAGTGTCTAATAGTGTTCTAATTAGAATCCTTCTCTGTAACAGAATAGAACTACTCTATCTATAATAAGGAACTCCTTACAATTGTCTGTTCTCTAAAGGAGTAGTATTAATATCTTCTTAGTATTATATAAAAGTTTAAAATTTAGAGTAATTACTTTAATCTCTAGTACTTTTAAGTACCTTAGAAGCTTAACTACTATTAAGCTTACTAGATGTTAGAACTATAGAACTGTAACTTTATACTAACTTATAAACCTAGAACACAAATAATAAAAGCTGACTTACTCTCAAGATAAGTAGGTTATAAAAGGGAAGAGAATAATAATAAAAATCTTGTTCTCCTAAACAATTCCTATTTTGTGTTCAAGACAATCTAAGAGATCTGACTCAAATTCAAGAATGTTAACTTTATTACTTATATATAGTAAGCTCTAAGACACATACAGAACTAAGTTATAGTAAAGTAGTTAGAGAAGTAGACTAAGAATTAGAAGAAGAATAAGAATAAACAGGTTTACTAGAAAGGCTAACTGTACATTCTAAAGGATTAGAAACTGTAAGAGAACATTGTCTAAGCTTATTATAACAATCTGACTATAGAACATTTAGACTAACACAAAATGTAAGAACTTATTACTTAGAACTATTAGTAGTTAGGAATACAGAGAGAAATCCTAAAGTATATAACTAGTTATAATATGTACTAATAAACTAAAGCTTACTAGACAAGGGTTTAGACTCCTCTACATTTGTATTAGATTCTAGATCACTCTTAGGAAGAAGTCTTAGTAGACCTGATTAGTAAGCTACTTAAGTCTTAGAGTTATAATACTATTTGTATAATTGTTAACTAATTCTTTAAACAAGTTTACACAGTTTTAACTTGAACAGAACTTACTTCTAAAAGTATAGTGTACATTTATTAGGATTATGTCTTTTAGTTGTATAGACTCTCTTAAAAGCTTATTCATAATTACAGACTATAATTTGAGTCAAAATTTATATAAGACTTATATATACTTTTTAGAATTTAAGAGAACCCTTCTACTATATATTACTTACAGACTAACAGTTAAACTGAGTAAGTTAATTAGGAGATCAAGCTCTACCTCTGAATATTCATTAATCATTAGTAATCAGATTAGTCTGAATAGTTAGCTTTAACAGAATTTGTGTATAATAACTAACAACACTCTATAACAGGACAATCCCTATTCTTCCTCAATTATAAAAGACATTTGTACTAGAGAACAGTTTTAAACTAGAACAGTAGTTCTGAATCTGTAACAGACTTTGTAAAACAAATGTATAGAACTAGGAAGAACACATAAGCTCTTTTAAAGAAGGTAGTATAGGTTATAAAGTAGAACTATAATTAGAAGAGGTCTATAGCTAAGAATTACTAGTCTAGTAATAAGATTATACTAGAAGCTACTAATCTAACCTTAAATCACTTAATAAAGAAGTTAGACAACAAGTACTTTAAACCCTTTATTATTAAAAAGAAGGTTAGTACTTTTACTTATAAACTCTAACTTCTAACAACATAAAAGTGTATATACTTAGTATTTAATAAGGTTCTATTGTCTTAGTACTATAATCCTAGTTTTCCTTTATAATAAAGACTCTCTCTACCTTTATTAGAACTTATTAGCTCTAAACTAGAATACAAAGTAGAGTATATAGTAAATACTAAGCTACTATATAGAAAACTCAAATTCCTTGTTTACTAGAAAGGGTACCTAGTTGAGGAG
This sequence comes from Fomitiporia mediterranea MF3/22, assembly GCF_000271605.1. Classification (NCBI taxonomy): domain Eukaryota; kingdom Fungi; phylum Basidiomycota; class Agaricomycetes; order Hymenochaetales; family Hymenochaetaceae; genus Fomitiporia; species Fomitiporia mediterranea. Next base: position 4,676,663 of record NW_006760387.1, read on the forward strand.
TATACTTAAGAACCTACTAAGAACCTTACTCATACTTTTAAGACAATCTAAGATTTCTATTAGTTTTATCCTAGTACTCTACACAAACTCAGTCTTATAGATTTCTAAACTCTACTATTCTAACTTATACTTAAGCTACTAACTAAGTCTTATGTTTACTAATCAGAATGATTAGTTTTAGAGGGAGGGTAATGTTACAGTTCTCTACTCTTATACCTTTAGTTCTAAGAGTTTTACACTCTTCTATACTAGAACTCAGGACTTCTGTCTCTTAAGAACACTGTTTATAAACTATATGTGTACTAACTCTTACTACTACCCTTCCTTACTTTATTATTCTATTCCTTTGACTACTCCTTCATTCTTTGTTTATTCTATAGTCTCTTACCCTTTGTTTATCCCTTTATTCTTTATTCCTTTATCTTTAACCTTCTCTTTCTTTCATTCTTTATAACTTATTATTCTTAGTAGCTTATACTCTCTAAGTACTCTTGTATAGTTTAGTATATATAAGTATACAAGATTAGACTAGTTTTATAGTCTTAATCTTATTTATTCTAGATAGTCCTATACTCTTAGACTTACTCTATATACTCTACTCTTGTCTTACTCTCTCTCTCTACCTGTTCTACAAGTTCTGACTATGTTCTAGTACTTACATTCTGTATTTCTGTTGTGTAGGATAGTTGTAGTCTAGGTCCCCTTGTTAAGCCTTTAGGTCCTCTTTACACTATTACTAACAAGTTAGTTTTAACTTAGAACTTGTTTACAACTGTTAAAACTACTAATATAAGCTTACTAGTAATAGTCTACTTAAGAGACTTAAATACAAACTACTACTAATTATCCTATTACTAAGGAACATTTTTACTAGTAAGATTGTGAAGGGGCTAAGTAATAGTACTAAAGTCTTAAATAAAGTATTAGTAGTAGTTTACAAACTTAAGAAATACTTAGACCTGTTTCAGGTTCTAAAGTTGTAACTAGTTCTAAACTATAGTTACCTTTACTAGATTCATACAGACCTCTCCTCTACTAATTACAAAACTTAAATAATCTACTAACTTTTATATAAAAGAGTACTTTACTTTTTAGAGAAACAGTTTATTATTTTAGAACTATTATAGAACTATTTAGATTAGTTAGTAATAGTACTCAATTATTTAAGTAAAGATTAGAATGTTGTTTAAATACATACTAACATACTCTAAGTTAATTAGATTTGTAAGAATGTAATTTATAAATGATTAGAATGTTATAAGTAAATTAGTTAGTTTAAAGAATATTATAATTAGTTTGTACAATCTGTAATTAGTTTAGAACACAGTCTTCTACTTATTTCTGTCTTAAATCCAAATATTATTGTATCCTTATTAAATGTCTAACTTAGTAAAAACTCTAAATGTATATGTCTTATTAATAAGCTTCTAAATTAGAAGGAGTAAGTACTTGTTTTTAATAGTACCTTTATTAAGATAATAATAATTCTAAACTAGGTAAAGCTTTTTATCTTTCTTTTTAATAAAGAAGAAAGAAGAGACTATAAAGAACTTTAAAGGTTAAATCTGACTGTTTTAAAGATTTTCCTAAAGAAACTTGTTAAGTACTTTCTACTTGTCTCTATTAAGTAAGTAGACCTTACAATCCTTAAGTTAGAAACTCTTAGTTAATTCAATTGTATAGTTCTAAGAATAGTGTTTAGAAAGTTAGTTAAATTCCTCTTTACTAAAGACTTTAAGAAACTCTTAGATAAAATCTGACAGACTAAGTTTATATGTATTCTAGAGTAGAGTTGTTCTAAGAGAGTTCTAAACTAGTTCTGTCTTAAACATTCTTTAGATTGATTCTATTCTATCTTAACTAGAATATGTATTTACATATCTATTCTAATTAAAGAAGAACAACTAGTTACCTTTATTAGAACTGTTAGTAACATTAGAAGTATTTGTATTTACTTAGAACAGTAGTATAAAGTAATTATAAGACTTAGAATACTAATTAAACATAAGTGTCTACTCTAACTAGTTAATAGTAGAGTTGTAAGTCTTAAACTATTTGAATCTAATAAAGATGTCTGTCTTTCTAAAGTTAGTAACTCTAAACTTAATACTTTCCTTATAATTCTAAATAGTTATTTATAGTTAGACAAACTTAGTAATTTAACTATTCTAGTTTAGAGTTCTGTCTACATTATATACTAGGATTGAAAGTAGAACATATTAAGTAGAAAGGTAGTGTTTCTATATAAAAGCTTTATTAATATACAAACTAGTACATTTACTATTTACTAGAGTTATTATTCAGATTTAAAAGGATTCTAAGAAGAGAGCTAAGAGGATAAAGACTTAGAGCTAGTACTTAGAACATTCTCTAATAAACTACTACTTGTTCTAAAAGGAATATACAGTTTGTACAGTTTTGTTATTTAAGAGAGTAAGTATATATACTAACATTTCCTTATTAACCTCTCTCTTTTAACAAGGACAGACTTATGTTCTTAGTTGTAAACTTAACTAAGACTATTTCTACTTAATACTATAAACAAACTACTAAGTAGTAAACAGGACTAAGTAGTATTCTAAAATCTTAGAATATAGAAATAGTAAGTCAGATTGTACAGATTTAAACTTAGACAAAGTGTAAAGAGAAGAATTAAAAGAATTAGAAGAAATAAGAGAACTATCTACTTTTATTTTTAACTTTTTTCTTTCTAATAAATAATTTTGTTAATTTACTTTTTCTACTTTTTCTACTTTTCTTACTTTATTTACTTTTAATCTTATAGTGTTTATTAAATCAAAAGTAACTATTAAAAAATCTGAGTTATAACTCTTTAGTATTATATTTACTGTTAGACCTTTATAAAATTCTAGAGTATATAGTTAGAGTCTAAGAGTTCTAAGATAACTTTCAAATTTGTAGAAAAGGCTTTTTACTACAAATCCTACTTGTTACTCATTATTACTCTAATAATTTAACAAATATACTGTTACTTTTATAAACAGTTCTTAATCTAGTACTCTAACTTTCTGTAAGTAAAGTATACTTCTTACTTTTAAGCTTCTCTAATATTTATTAGAACAAATTAATTACAAATTATAGACAGATTAATTTAAAAGCTTAAAACTGTTAGAGCTAAATATATGTGTAAGTATTCTATACAAACTTAACACATCCAAACTATAGTTTAGTTGAAGGAAATAGTACATATCTTCTACTTAGTATAAGTAACTAGTTCTAATATTATTCTAAGAATCTTATTAACTAGTTTTAAGTAAAGAGCTTTTTTAAGTATTCTAATAAGAACATTATTAAACTTAAGTATGAATCCTACCTTCTAAGCTAGAATATTAAACTTTTGAAAGAAAGTGTTAGTAGAATGTTTACTCTGTTACAAAGACACAAGCTTGTTCTATACATTATACTTTTTATTCAGATTAATAAAGAAAGTACAGAGTTACCTTATAAATTCTAAATATGACTCATTATTCTAAAGTTAGATTAAGCTTCTAATCTAATAACTTTTAATCTAGTTTTAAGTCTAAATGGTTGTATTACCTTCCTTTATAAAGGAGAGGACAAATAGAATATAATTAAGATTTAAGAATAGATTAGTTAAAGTAGTAGTTATATATAGTTTAACTTAGTATTAGAAATCCTTAAAGTACTACTTATTAAAGTTTAAAGGACAGACTATATACACTTTCTTTCTAAAATAGGTTATAACTTCTACCACAATTAGAACAGGTTTTAAAGAGGCTAAAAGTATATAGTTAGTAAAAGCCTTTTAAATAAAGGTTTATACATATTAAGTTAGGTCTACTTATAATTACTAATTTAGTAAAACAGTAAGAGTAACAGTTAGTATAGAAGGGTTCATATTTATACTACAAAAAAATTAGTACTAAACTAAAAGAGGTAATAAATAGAATAAAGAGTAGTAAAAGTTTAAAAGAGTTTAGAAAGTTTAAAATTTAAAAATGTAAAAGAGTTAGGATAAAGAAAAGAGATTAATATAATAGTAAGTACTAATACTTAAAATGTAAGAGAGTTGTAGAGTAGTAATAAGTAGTCTTAATCTAATGTTAGTAATAGTATAGAGGAGACTTAAAGGCTTAACAAGAGAACCTAGACTATAACTATTTTATATAACAGAAATACAGAATATAAGTACTAGAACATAGTTAGAACTTGTAGAACAGGTAGAGAGAGAGAGTAAGACAAGAGTAGAGTATATAGAGTAAGTTTAAGAGTATAAAACTATCTAGAGTAAATAAGATTAAGACTATAAAACTAGTCTGATCTTATATACTTATATATACTAAACTATATAAGAGTACTTAAAGAGTATAAGTTACTAAGAATAATAAGCTATAAAGAATGAAAGAAAGAAAGGTTAAAGATTGTAAGGAAACTCACTGTTCCTTACAAGAGAATTCTAATTGCCCTTAGTTCACTCAACTACTGACTGGGATAACCTAGTACTCGAGCAAGGGGTCAGGGGAAAAGAATCCCCTTTACCCAGCAGTTGATACTGTCTTTTATAGGGGTATACATGTGTAGATACATGAGGAGGAAGTGTAACTAACTACAATGAGAATATATGTGCTTGTGGGTCCTACTGTGTAATGATCTGATACAATCAGCAATGTAGTAATAATAAAATACAAACCAGTAAATCAAATCCTTACACTCACCCTCTAGCATTTAGTCCTAAATGCTAAAAATCAGTAGAAAAGGCAGAAAACTTACTAAAAGTAATAGTTAGTAGCAAGTAAATAATAAAATACCTTGCCCATGTGTATGGGAAACATCCTTGTAATGTAGTACTGCCTCTCTGAAGTGATCCAAAGTCGATCTGGTGAGTATTGAGACAGTGGTGGTGTTCTGGACAGTGAGTAGCATGGTTCTGAACCATGTGAAACTAGATAAAACATCAATAGAATTAAACATAGTCAATATTACTGTATAGTCAATTAGTAGGAAAGTTGCCTCTTGATTGTCACTATTGATACAATACTTTTTGAAGGGAATTGGTAGAGTTCCTGAGGAGATATAGTGTTTCAGCTCTTGAGTATTCTGAGACACATGGTGTAGATCAATATGTACAGAAGTGGAAATTCCAGCAGTGTGGTAATTGCAAATATTCTCTTCTCCTGTGTCTTTGGGAAGCACAGAGGTAAATCCCTGATCAACAAAGCTATAGCCTTCTTCCTCAATAGAATGTATTAGTGTTGTGGCTTCTAGCTGACCTTGTGCGAATTCTTGTTCCTGTAGGATAGTAATGCAATAATAGATAGTAGAGATGTATTCCAAAATTCCTCTGCTATGTCCTTGATTTTTCCAATAGACTAGTTCCTGCAAATGTAATGCCTTGCACTCATATTGATAGAATATGTCTGAATGTGTACTCTTTTGTGTGCAATAACCAACTGTGACACAAAACTGGATATCCTGTTGAGCCTGATGTTTAGATACTAATTGTAGAGTGCAACATAGAGTGTAATATCTGTCCTTGAATGAAAATATTACCTTGAATTCAATGAGATTGTGATGTATGAGTCTAATATCACTAGATATGTGTCTATATGTGTGGTATCTCAGTGTGCAATGAATGTCCTGCTGTGTTCTCATACTGTTTCCTTGTGTCTCAACTCGTTCGTGTCTTCATAAGTCGACTGATTCGATTCCTGAATCGTCTGAGTGTACTTTCAATGTCTCATAGTGTGATGTTCTATCACACTGTGTCTAAGTAGCATTCTCTACTTTCCTGAATGCTGTAACTGTCTGTATACTACATTGTTCTATGTATGTCTCAATGAAATGTCCTGTCTGTATACACAGTAGTGCTGCCTGAAGTCCTGAGTATATGCTGCCAATTCTCTGTCCATTTGGCAAATCCATGTGTGGATCAATGTATTCTAGCACTGACTTCCTGTCTTTCTGTGTCCTTGTCCTTGTGCTAATGTATTCTTTCCTTGTGTACCTATCATGTGTCCTGTTTCCTGTAGTACTGATACTGTCTGGTACTGTGAAGTTCTTTGCAAAATCGTTCTGTAGTATCTCAAGTAAGAAAATTGTATGTTCAAACATGTAGGTTGTATGCTCAAAGAGTGTGTATGCAATGTAATGTGTGTGCCTCTTGCCCTCTTGTCAAAATATGACTTCATTTTCAGTGTAAAACGTCTGGTACTGTCCTAGAACATATCTGTATTGTCTGGAGAGGTTCTCTGCATGATTTTGTACTTCAAACTGATTGTAACTACTCATTCCTAGAGTAGATTGAACTGTATCATTGTTCAATAGATGTCCTAGAGCTTCCTGATGCTCTATTTCCTTCTGTAGCATTAAAGTATCATTCCTGAATGCTTGAATAGTCTGATCAATCATTGCTAATTCATTATCACTCTGATATTCGCTGGCTGTATGTGTATTACCTTTGCTTTCCCTTGAAGCAGTGTGATAATCTGTTTGAGCAGATTGAGCAGATTGTCTGGGTTCCAAACCTGTTCTCTGACTTGAAGTCACCCTCTAAACTTCTGTACTTTGTTCCATATGATGTGTATCCATTCCTGGTCTTAGTAGTGTCTTACTATCCTTGTAGTGCATAGATTGTAGTGGTTTTACATCCTGTAGGTTGTAATTGTCATCCTGTAGCTTGAATATCTCAATTCTTACTATGTATCCTAAGTATATGTGCACTAGTGCATCTGTTTGAGTGCCTGTGATGCTTATAATATGTCTGATAGAGTGTCCTGAGTCTATTCCAATGAATCCTGACTGTCTGAAGGTGTATTTTGTGATGTAATACCTTATGTTCTGCTGAAACTGTGTTCTGTACAATATATCCTTGTAGTCTAAGCTGGTTCTGACGTTTCTGAACAATTCTTCATCATAAACTGAATGGTTTTGTAGTGTAACATCCAATTGTACCTTATAGAATGTTGTTCTATGCAAATTACTTCGATTGTACTCATTACTGACTGTTTCTTCAATCCTGAAGATGGAAATGTCTGTTCCAATGTTGTAGAATCAATATACCTGAATGTCTGAACATTCTCCTGGTCCTGAAATTGTCTGAAGCAGTTCTTTGCTTTTGAATACCTTCCTGTACTGAATAGAATCGACTGTGTATGTGTATGTCTGTGTCTTTCTATTGCTGTCAATGTATCTCCATGCCTGATGCTTATTCTGAAGTAGTATCATCTTATCCTCAATGTATATACACTTTGTCTTACTCAATGTACTGATTTCTGTCTTCTAATACATGATGTAGCCTTCTAACTTAATAGAATACCTGTGTGAATCGTTTAGATTGAAATATTTCTCAGTATCCAAGAGTAGTTGTATTTTATAGTCTAGTAATGCTTGATAGATTGTCCTGCTTGTGCAGTTTACTATTTGTATCACCTTGTAAACCATAATACTATCTGGCTGGTTATATTCTGATTGTCTAACATTCTCAGGTCCTTTCCTAATGTCCTGGTACACATTCCTGTTGTCTGTGAACAACCTGTATTTCTTAAGAGTGTTGTTTTGATTTGTGGCTCTAAGAATTGGTAGTAGTAGCTCTGAAGTGTCCATGTATGTGTTGCCTTGCACCTGTAGCATCTTAGATTCCTTGAAACAATGGTTGTATGCATGTTTCCTAGTCCTTTCCATGTGCCATGTGTATCTGTAGTCCTGTAGAATCCTTTCTACACTGTATGCCTGTGCTTTCAAGCATAAAATGTTATTGTATACACTATACAATTGTCTATCTCAATGTTTAGACTTCCTACAATGTTTATTCCTGTACTGAATGCCTGTAGTACAATGCCTAAGTGCTGTAGTCTCATAGGGTCTTGAATATACTGAATTTGCCCTTTCAAATGTGTTGTTTGCATGCCTGAACTTGTGTTCTGTTTCTTCCTCAAGCATTTCTTACACTTCTTAGTAGCTTCAGTATCACTCGAATCGATGTCTGATAGTTCGAATAAAGCATTACTTTGATTGTTGTCATTGAATGGAGAGGAATCTGAATTATCACTATCTGGGTCTGATCCTGGGTCAAGATTTCCCTTTCTCTGTATCCTAGAGCTCTGTATTGCTCTGTATGTGTAGCTATTCTTTGCTAGGCTCTCTGAAGGTCTTACTGATGCAAATCTGCCTTTATGAACATTATTCAGTGCTTTACTATGCCTGTGTCCATTGTTCATTCTTGAACTACTGCTGGAGCTATTCTTGTACTTGCTGTACTCAATATGTGGCTTTGAACTGTGTAGTTTGCTGCACCCTGAATTGATATTGTTCTCACTAATACTACTAGTGTATGCCTTGCCTGGGACTGCTTTCAATATTGGAACTACAAGGATCAGTACTTGATCCAGAGGGTGAAAATCAAGCATACACCCACAAAATCAAGTGTTTAACCTTATACATGACAGATATCAACTACACATTACACAGGAGCAATGTACAGGAGTACTACAATGGATACAACACCCTAGCCAGGTCCAGGAATAAGAGAGAAAGTGAAATACCTGGATATATGTGGTCTCAAATGGAAACATTGAGTTTTTCAGGACATCAGAGTATACCTTGCAAAAATAAAAGGAACAAACAATCCTATAGCAATACTTTGCAATGTGTTCACTTTTGCTATCCTCAAAGTACTGTTCTGTCAATGCAATGTCTGTTTTGCTTGGATAGTCTGAATCGATTTCACAATTGTATTGAATGCCTGGCAGTTCTGGTTTTCGTTCTGTTCCTTACACTTTGTGTATTCCTTTTGCTTTGTGCTTTCCTTTTGCTTTCTGCAAATGCAATAGTTTGTCTAGACTCTTGAGCGTTTCTTCTACACTCTTAGATTGATAGTTCTGATCTCTACTGTCTGTTGGTACTATAGCATGTCTGGCTTTTGTTCTGTAGCCTGCCTGAAGCATTTCACACTTTTCTGTTGCTATACTATTGAGTCTGCTCTTGTTTGATGAAGGAGTTGCTTTCTCCTCTTCCTGATACATTCCATCAAACTTGTACATTCTCTTATTCAAATCATCAATGTCTATTGAACTGTGGAATGGGCTGACATGTCCTATGTCTATTTTAATTACTCTGGTTCTTGCAATGTGTCTGAAGGTCTTACTTGCCTTCTGGAAATCTTGTTCCTCATCAGATCTCTATAATTCCAATGCCTGGCTCTCCTGGCCTTGTCTGTTACTCTTGTCCTTTGAGTCCTGGCTACTTTCTTCACTGCCTAAAAGGGTCTTAGATGTCTCATTGCCCTCTACATTGCTGTTGTCAATGTGTTTCTGTTCTAAAGTAAGTGTGCTCACTGGATACTTATCCACACTCTCACTGATACTGACTATATACACTCTGTAACTCTTGTACTGGCTTGCAAATTCCTTAATGCTTGCTATTAGCTCTCTATATTGACTTGGTGAATCCTCAAACCAAATTGCCTGTCCTCTATCAAGTGAATCCTCAAACTTGGTAGCCTGAAATTGATAGAGCAAATCCTCAAGCTTAATTGCCTGTACTTGGTGAGTTGAATCCTCAAACTCAACCTTCTGTACTTGATTGGACGAATCCTCGAATCCAATCACCTGAGTGTTTCTACTCTCTGTACTGCTATTTGCTATTTCTTTGAGCCTAGTAAGTTCAGTACTCACTAGTGTCTGCTCTACAGTGTGTGTTTGTCTAACTATATGTGCTGGTACAGTTACATGCCTTAATTCTACATTATTAGTATGTACTAGTTCATCAGGGTGCCTCCAGCCTTGTGTAGACAAGGACTTATCACCTGGCATAGGTTTATTAGGTTGCCTCCAGCCTACAAGGGACAAGGACTTACATCCTGGTATGTTAGTGTTGATATCCAGACTTGGGTACCCTCCAGGAATTGTCAGTCAAGGCTTAGCAGCCACATTGTAATCAATATCCAATAGATAATCTTGTTGTCCATTGCCTGTAAACTTGATGTACACCTGTTTGTTCCTTTTTGCTGTCACAGATGCCTGGTCCTCAACCCATCTAATCAATGTGAACCTCCAGCATATCCAGCACTGGTCCATATCAATATGTGATAATACATTCCAGAAGTGTTCCACAGCATTCTGAAGCATTGTGAACCTACTGGGGGCCAATCTAGTAAGTAGTCTCTGTTTCTACTCGAAAATTGTAACTTTACTCACTAAAAATTCTGATGGGTACTAGACAACAAGGGAGACCTAGGGTTGATCAGACCCTTTAGTTCCTCAGCATCCAGCAAGGGGTTTCAGTGCTAGGTGGGTACAGTCAAAAATATGTAAGGAAACTCACTGTTCCTCACAAGAGAATTCTAATCACCCTTAGTTTACTCAACTACTGACTGGGATAACCTAGTACTCGAGCAAGGGGTCAGGGGAAAAGAATCCCCTTTACCCAGCAGTCAATACTGTCTTTTATAAGGGTATACACGTGTAGATACATGAGGAGGAAGTGTAACTAACTACAATGAGAATATATGTGCTTGTAGGTCCTACTGTGTAATGATCTGATACAATCAGCAATGTAGTAATAATAAAATACGAACCAGTAAATCAAATCCTTACAAAGATAAAGGTATAAAGAATAAAGGGATAAACAAAGAGTAAGAAACTATAAAATAAACAAAGAATAAAGGAATAGTTAAAGGAATAGAATAATAAAGTAAGGAAGGGTAATAGTAAGAGTTAGTACACATATAGTTTATAGACAGTACTTCTAAGAGACAGAAGTTCTAAGTTCTAGTATAGAAGAGTGTAAAACTCTTAAAACTAAAAGTATAAGAGTAGAGAACTATAATAAGGAGAAAAAGAAGAAGAAAGAGAAGACTATAGTTTTAGTATAATTAGTAATAAAGTAAAAAGATAGAAAGGAAAAGAAAGAGCCTAAAAGTATATATATAAGTATAGTTAATAAATTGTGTATAATAAGCTAACTATTTATACAAGTTCTAATACTATTATAAATATAAAAAAGACAAAAATAATAGTAAAAAAGGAGAACAAGTTAAATACAAATTAAATATATAGTTAATAAATTATATACTATTAATATTGTTTTTACTTAGTTTTTAAAGAAATTATAAAACTAAAAAAGAAAAAGTTAGTTATAAAGAAAGAGAAAGTTAATATAAGAAAGGAATAAAAGAAGAAACAAGTTATAGTTAGTAAGTATAAATATAGTTAATAAATTATATTAAGTTAAAATAATGTTTCTCTTAGTTTCTTAAATAGTTATAAAGTTAGAAAAGAAGAAAGAGGATAAGAGTAAAAGAAAAAGTAATATAAATAAGAAGTATTTAATTTTCTAAGTATACTAACTCTGTTTAGTTGTTTAAAGTTAGTACTAATACTTTTAAGTAAGAAGTACACTATTATAAAGGTAAAGATTCTAGTTTCTAATAAGGAAACATATATAAAAAACTAAAAAGTTATAATAGAGTCTTTAAGTAAGAAAGATAAGAATATTCTTTTAAATTAAGTAGAGAGAATAGTTTTTTATACACTTAAGTGTGTAAAGTGTATAAAAAGGTATAAGAGTTTTTAAGAATTTACTTACTAGACTATAATAGATTAACTATACTATAATAATTTAAGTAAGTCTGTTTTAATCTTATTTTTAACTATATTAATAGTAATTATTTGTAAAGAAAACTAGTACATAATATATATATTCTACTACTCTAAATATAGTCTAAAAAGAATCTAGTATAAGACTAGAAAGTAAACTATAGAATTGTATAGTATAACTTAGAGTTTATATTCTGTTATTCTTCTAATTATATATAGTAAAGTTAGAACAGTTTATAACATTTACTTACAAATAACTAAAGAGTTAAATAACTTAGAGTTATAATTAATAATAATAAAGAATAAGTTTAATACAAAGATTATAACTTTAAGATAGAGTATTAACTTCTTAACTATAATAGTAAAAGCTTTTATAAATAGTAAAGTAGAAGAGTTAGAGTAGGAAATAGAATAGAGTAAAAATAGTAAAAATAAAAAGTCTAGTTGTGTTTTTTATAAATAGAAAAACAGAAACATAAGGAATAAATAGAATAGAACAGAAAATAGATAGAATAAATAGGAAAATAGATAAAATAGAGAGTTAAGAGGAATAGAATAAATAAATAAATATTTTTATAATTTATGTATAAAACTAGTAGAATAAGATAGGAATAGACAGAAAGGAATTATAATTTGTATAAAGGTTTATATAGTTATAGAATATTATATAAACTTTTTACAATTTTATTATAAATAAGAAAGAATGTAATAAAAGATTAAAAGTATATAAATATAAAACATAACAAAGTATAGAGAACTATAGTTAAACACAGTATTTACAGGATTTGTATAATAGTTAAGTATTACTAGTAGAGACTTAATCTTTATACTTTAGTTTCTTATATAAGATTAAAAGAGTATATTAAAAAATTGTATACTCTTAAATTAAGAGTTTATAACTTTTACACTTAGTTCTACTTTAAGTATAGTATTTAAAGTATAGTTGTTTAGATTATTTATATTTTTATAACTAATTCTATATAGTTCTACATTTTTTAGTGTTAGCTTTATAGTCTTAATAAGACATAAGATAGGAACTATTAAATGTAAATGTAAAAAATACAGAATTAAGTAAAATACTATAATATATAACTTAACTACTACTCTGTCTAATTCTACTATAATATAAGTGTTTCTTTTTATTCTTTGTACTACTACAAACAGTTTAAAGTATTATAGTTTTATTTTTTATTCTAAGTTGTTACTTACTTTTAAATTATAAATTAGTACTAGTATACTTAGGACAAAGTTATAGTTCTTAATCTAATTATAATTGACTTTTGTAAAATACTTTGTATATCTTTTACAAACTTTCTAAACACATTCTATTATTTATATAAGGTTGTCTAGTCTTTTCTATAATTGTTATACTTGTATTACTATTAGTTCCTTTATTATTAGTAGTAATCCTTTAAGTAAAACTAAATATATTGTTTTGTTTAGGTTAAATAGTAATATTAGCTCTACTCTATAAATAAGGTAATAAAGAGAATATTTAATTACTTTCTAAATTGTAATCTGTTTTATTTAGAATACAGAATATATGTACTTATACTAATGTCTAATATTGTTTCTTACTATTTTTACAATTACTTCTTATATGTTTAAGTGTTTCTACTTAATAATTCTATTTATATAAGAGTTATATATAGAAATCTAAATATGATTAATATAGTATTATTCTTACAAATAGTTTAATACTATAATGTAAAGTGTTCTATTGTCTGTTACAAGCTTAAAACATACTCTATATTAGTATAAAAGTTTCTCAAATATAAACTATCTTATTACTCTTTTGTTCTTTATATAAAGTATATGAAACTCTAAATACTCTAATAATAAATAGTATACATACATAATATATTAGAATCTTCTTACTTTTAGTATAACCTTTATATTTATATAGATCTTTTAGAAAAGTAGTACAATCTTTAGAATACTTAATAGTATTAGTACTTATTATATTTACTAAGTCTAACATATATAATAAGTCTTAACAAAGTACTTAATGTTTTCTATAAAAGATAGTTACTAAAACTAATCTAGTAAACAGACTTGTATTACAAAAATTCTTTTGTGTTCTAAGTCTTTATATACTATTCTAACTAACTCTTATTTTCTATTCTTATTTAGTACAATCTAATACTTTCCTTTAAAACCTTAATACTAAATCTTATTGTTTTATATAAAGAACTATACTATATATTATATAAATGTTAAAGATTTTGTGTTTACAATTCTACTTAGTTTGTAGAGTAAGTTAAAATACTCTTTTACAGTCTTTAGTCTTACTTCCTATCTTTTAGTAGTTAGTAATTATAAGAATTGTTCTACTATTATATTCAAACTTTTAGTCTTATTACTATAAATACTGTGTATAACTCTTATTAGCTTTAAATTGTTATCTTCTACTTTATTATTTACTCTTTCTACCTTTTTAGTTTGTACAACTTTATAAGACTCTTCTCTAGTTTTCTGTTCCTATTATTCTTTATCTGTTTTAACTTTTACTCTTTTATGTTTTAGATCTAATTGTTCTAGTTTATTTTAATATATTCAATTCTAGTTCTGTTTTAGAATAACAACTTTTAAGAATAATCTATATTATAGTTTGTTAGAATGTATTACTTGTGTTATGTTCTTATTTATTTAAAATGATTTATTAATAATATTATTATATGTCTCTTAGTATATTATATTTGAAACTTAAGACTGTGTTTTGTTATACTTAACTAATAAAACTTTATATTCTATAAACTTACAAATCTCTAACTAATACTTATATTATATTAATTCTATTTCTACTATATAAAATCTGTATAACTTATTAATCTAGTTTTTATAAGTTTTATTATTTAGAGAGTCTTTAAGTACTACTTAGTATTATAATAATTTATTTGTATACTTAAAGTCTAATGTAAGAATATAGTAGAACTTGAAATTGAATAGTAAAATACTAGTTATTTAGTAATTGATTATAGTATTAAATTGTAAGTTAGACTTATTAATTATTCCTTTTATATATAAAGTATTTATTTCTACAATTAATTTTCTAACTCTTATAAGATATATGTATAATATATAAAGTGTATAATAAAGTCTAAACAACTCTATTTTTACTTATAAATATTGTACTTAAATTATATTCTAGTTAATTAATCTGAATTAATTTATTCTCTGTTTACAATCTAAGTACTCTTAACTAATATACTATCCTACTCTAATAATAGACAAATCTACTATTAAGACTATTAAATACTCTAACTTATAATTAATTAGTATTAATACAGAGTAATATAAAACTACTTTCTTAAGTGTGTTTATAGATTTTTATACTTTATTATTCTAAATAAATATTAAGTTCTTTTATATAAGTTAATTAAGTAGTTATACTAACTTTATATAATTTTAAATAAAAACATAAAGTACTCTTACTGTTTTAAGAAATCCTCTTACTTTTATAACACTCTTATAAAGTAACTAATTCCTAACTTTTTATATTTACAATTCTTTAGTCTCTCTCTTTAAATATGTTAGTTTATACTTAATAAATATTATAGATTTATTATAAAGTATTATCTTCTTTTTAGAAAACATTTCTTTTACAGTTTTCACTCTTTATAAAATCTGATTTATATTTATTAGATGTTTGTATACAAACTTTTATATTCTCTTATTCTTAGAAAGTATTTTCTCTGTTTTGTCTACTTTCTTATATTTTAAGTAGAGTTTAATTACTAGAACATTATTTGTATATAAGTTTATAACATTTAGAATCTTATTATAAAAAATAAACACTAAGTTATTATACAGAATCTATACTAAGTTAGTATAACTTATTAGTAACACTATTAAGTAAAATGTTTCTAAAAGTGTTTAAAACATTGTTAAATCTTTAAACTACTTATTCAAACTCTTTTAATTAAATGTAATATACAAATCAATCTTTATAACTTTTTGTAAAGTTCTATGTTTAGTAGAACAGTTACATTCTTTATTATAACTGTGTTTAACCTTTACAAATTAATAATAAATTATAAGAATACTTTATCTTTCTTTATAATACAAAACTATTACAATTAATATAAAGAATTTAATAGTTCTATTACTCTGTTACACAACTTCTCCTTTAACAACTTAATTACTCTCTTCTCAATTCTATATATAATTAGTATACTTTTCTCTACTTATAGTATATACTTTATAGTTAGAATTTAGATAGAATTAAAATATATAGAGTCTAATGTTTCTTACTCCTCTTTTGTCTATATAAATACTTCTAACTATAATATTAATAGGTTTTCTATAAGCTTCTATTCTTCTAGTTATAAGAATCCTAATTACAATTCTTTAATTACTTGTATTTATTCTTTTATAAATTGTCTAATAAGTATAAAGAGTTATAGTTTTGTTAGTAATATAAGTATTCTAACTAAAGAATTAGAGTACTATTATCTAACTATATAAAACTCTTTTGAAAGTACTTTAAATATAAGACACACTTTATTTACAACTTTCTTATAAATTTATAAAACTGTGTTAAGTTTGTTATTTAGTATATTAAGAATTACTAACTTTTACAACTTTATTACTTTTATTAATTATAATTCTATAACTTATAATTCTTAACTATAATTCTGTCTTACATTTCCTTTACTTTCTTTGTTTCTTTCTTTATATAGAATTATTATTTTACTATTACTCTTTTACTTGTTTGTTTCTAATCTATTTATTATATATGTATCTTTCTAAAATTATAGTGTTTCTAGTTTCTTAACACTTTTTAAAAATCTGTCTCTAACTTATATTATAATACTCTTACTTTAGTAAACAGAAACTATCTTCTTAACAAATTATTCAGGTTTTAAAGTGTTATATACTATTCTCTATTTATAAAATCTTTAGTTTTACATTCTATAGTTATAAAGAATAATTTACTTAGTAAGATTCTGAATAAAGCTTTCTATACAACTTATACTATAATATTTATATAAAGTATTTTTATAAAGAGTTATAACTTTAGAATTTATTCTATAGTTAATTTCTAACTTATATTTACTGTTTTAAGTATAACAACTATATTATAATCTAACAGAATTTTTAATACTTTCTATATATTAGTTTAAACTATGTTTATACTTAAACTTTAGTTTAGTATATAATCTACTTTAAATTTTCTGTTTACTATTATTTTAAGTATATAGAGTAAAAGTAAATAATTAACTTTTGTTAATATATTATAATACTATTATAATGTACAAATCTTTAATTCTATAACAGACAGTTCTCTATTATAAAATATAGTGTTTTTATTTGTTTAGTACTTTAATATAATTAATTTGTAAGTTTTCTTTTAAAGCTCTAAAAATAATATAAATAACTTTTACTATATAATATATACTTTCTAATTTAAACTATAATTTAAAACTCTTTTAACTATTTTTAGATTCTTAATTAGTATAATGTAATAATATAAGTACTTTTTTATTCTAATTCTGTTTTACTATATACTTACTAGTATTAGTTTAATATTTGTAAACTTTACTATTTTATAATTATACTCTTACTTTCTTTTTCTCTTTATATTCTTTACTTTTAATTATTCTACAACTTTCTTATAAACTTCTCTTAAGATTACTTTAAGTCTTTTAAGCTTTATAAGGTTATAAAGTTATACAGGTATTGTAAGTACTAGTAGGTGTTATTAATATTTTTTTAGGGAGGTGTAGAAGGTAGTATAAGAGAGGTATAAGGAGACAGAGGTATGGAGGAAGGTGTAAAGGGTAGTATAAAGGGTAGTGTAACTACTTCACCTACTCTCTTCAAGCTAGAATGTTTCAGAGAGACATTTTAGTATAGTGCTAACATTAGAGCATATAATGTGTATGTCTCTTATAGTCTATGTTAGCACTATACTAACATACTACCTCTCACCCCTTCTAAGTTGAGTCTGTCTACACCTTTTACTTTATCCTCTCCCTTTAAGCTATTCTAATGTTAGTACTATACTAACATACTACTACTCACTCCTTCTAAGCCAAGTCTGTCTACACTTTTCACTTTACCCTCTCCCTTCAAGCTATCTTAATATTAGTACTATACTAATATACTACTACTTACTCTTTCTAAACCAAGTCTGTTCACACCTTCTACTTTACCCTCTCCCTTTGAGCCATCTTAATGTTAGTACTATACTAACATACTACTACTTACCCCTTCTAAGCTAAGTCTGTTCACACCTTCTACTTTACCCTCTCTCTTTAAGCCATCTTAATGTTAGTACTGTACTAACATACTACTACTTACCCTTCCTAAGCTAAGTCTGTCTACACCTTCTACTTTACCCTCTCTCTTTGAGCCATCTTAATGTTAGTACTATACTAATATACTACTACTTACTCTTCCTAAGCTAAGTCTATTTACACCTTCCATTCTACCCTCTCTCTTCAAGCTAGAACATCTTAGTAATACTATGTTAGTATAGTACTAACATCTTACTATTTAATGTAAAGTGTAAGTAGTGTCAATCTCAAGTACTAGTTGAGGTAGAAGAGGTTAGTTGAGTCTGTAAGGTACAGACACTGAGAGGGGTCAAGAGTGAGAAGGAATAGGTAGATCCAAGCAGAATGTATGAGTTCCAAAGGTGACAATTAACAAGACAAGAGTAGTGTAGAACAACAAAGCTGTACTTTAGAACAAGACAATATAAGACAAGACAAGGTAAGAGGGAATGTTTTACTAAGGAGACTGTCAAACTACACACTAAGAGTCACAGTAGAGAGTAACTTGATTACTGGAAAGTATAAAATATATGAGAGTATTTATAGAAATTATTAGTCCTTTATAGCTACTAGTCCTTTGTAAACAACTCTACTACTGTCTCCTTTGTATCAATCTATCTAGGACTCTAGATCTGAGTCCCCTTTGTATTAATCAACTAGCTGTCTGAAGGCTTAGAGTCTTACCTTTGTGAATTGGAACTAGAGTCCAGAACCCAACTAGTCTGAATTAAGCAACCAAGACTATTGTGTAGACAATAATAATATAATTGAAGGATTACTAATGTGAGAATAATATGACTTTGATACAACTGAGCCCTTCTAATTGGAACATATTAGAATGTATGTGTTGTGTGAGTATAACATCTCCTAAGTGTTTTAGAATGTGACTGTCCCTAGTCACACTCAAGAGTGTAAATTTGTGAACTGGTACACTTTATGTTTCAATCTTCTACTTCTTTTTGAGTTTGTCCTTCTTCTTTAACTATGTTGTTGTTGTAAAAAGTGAATCAGGTCTACAACTGAGTGTAGGCCCTTGTCTAAAGGACACAGGAGTTACTATAGTATGTAAGGATGGTGGATCAGCTATTAGTAGCAACAGAGTAGAGGGCAGAACTAGTGTGGTTGTAAGTAAGCTCTTAGACATTATATTGTCTCTAAGTCTTCTAACAAGACAGTACAGTCAGATTAGGATGTACTCACTGTATTAAGTGTACAGGCTAGCTTTGTACTTACTATACTATAATAGCTCATACTTTAACTTGAAACATAAGTGTTACAAATCAATACAGAGTACAGTAGCTACAAGGATACTCTAATCAGTAAACCACTTTGAGAGTATAAAGATACTATGACTGTTGACAAACCAAGTATTACTCCTCTAACAAAGTAGGTAGTAGAGGTTGTAGTTCTGAGACTGTCTAATATGGTTAGGCATACTGTCTAGGATACTGAGACAGGTGCTCCTATAGGTGAACTGGATGTTCTGCCAGGTTCTGAGCTAGAGTGTGAGTTGTCTGTATACTAAGTACACAAGCAGGATCAAACACTAAATAATGAGAGGTTGGACACACTCCTTTGTGAGTAGTAAGGAGTACTACTAGACTGTCAGAATGATAAGAAGGACAACTCAAGCAGTACATAGTCCCTTCTTTACTTGTTAACAATTTGACTGACTACTACTAGTTACTTGATCTAGATACAGATTACATATATTTGGGCAGGAGGCATTCTGTGTTGTATGAATCAGACTTTTATAAGACAGACTAGGTAGTAGAGGAGGTTGAAAACAGGCAGGTCAAGTTGTGGTTCTAGAACAGTTCTCTAGTACTAGAGTCAGTACTAAACAGTAGCCTGACACCTTTGATGAGTCAGAGGTGTAGCAACTGTGTCTGTCAGTATATAGTATACATTCAAGAGTATAGTGAGACAATTGTATACTCAGTATACAAGAAGAGTAAGATCTGTTACTCTCTTACAAAGACTAGTAAGGTGGTAAGGGATACAAGGTTGAGGCAGGGGAGGTGTAAGGAAACTCACTGTTCCTCACAAGAGAATTCTAATTGCTCTTAGTTCACTCAACTACTGACTAGGATAACCTAGTACTCAAGTGAGGGGTCAGGGGAAAAGAATCCCCTTTACCTAGTGGTTGATACTGTCTTTTATAGGGGTATACATGTGTAGATACATGAGGAGAAAGTGTAACTAACTACAATGAGAATATATGTGCTTGTAGGTCCTACTGTGCAGTGATCTGATACAATCAGCAATGTAGTAATAGTAAAATACAAACTAGTAAATCAAATCCTTACACTTGCCCTCTAGCATTTAGTCCTAAATACTAAAAATTAGTAGAAAAGGCAGTGAACTTACTTAAAAGTAACAGTTAGTAACAAGTAAATAATAAAATACCTTGCCCATACATATGGGAAACATTGTTGTAATGTAGTACTGCCTCTCTGAACTGATCCAAAGTCAATCTGGTACATATTGAGATGGTGGTAGTGTTCTGGACAGTAAGTAGCATGGTTCCAAACTATGTGAAACTAGATAAAACGTCAATAAAATTAAACATGGTCATTATTACTGTATAGTCAATTAGTAGGAAATTTGCCTCTTGATTGTCACTATTGATACAACACTTTTCGAAAAGAATTGGTGGAGTTCCTGGGGAGATATGGCGTTTTGGCGGTTGAGTATTCTGAGACACATAGTGTAGATTGATATGTACAGAAATGGAAATTCTGGCAGTATAGTAATTGCAAATATTCTCTTCTCCTATGTCTTTGGGAAGTGTAGAGGTAAATCCCTGATTGACAAAGCTATAGCCTTCTTTCTTAATAGAATGGATTAGCATTGTAGCTTCTAGCTGACCTTGTGTGAATTCTTGTTCCTGTAGAATAGTTATACAATAATAGGTAGTAGAGATGTATTCCAAAATTCCTCTACTATGTCCTTGATTTTTCCAATAGACTAGTTCCTGCAAATGTAGTGCCTTGTGCTTGTATTGATAGAATATGTCCAAATGTGTACTCTTTTGCATGCAATAACCAACTGTGATACAAAACTGAATATCCTGTTGAGCTTGATGTCTAAATACTAATTACAGAGTACAACATAGAGTATAATATCTGTCCTTGAATGAAAATATTGTCTTGATTTCAATGAGATCATAATGTATGAGCCTAATATTACTAGATATGTGTGTATATGTGTGGTATCTCTGTGTGTAATGAATGTCCTACTGTATTCTCATACTGTTTCCTTGTGTCTCAACTCGTTTGTGTCTTTGTAAGTTGACTGATTCAATTCCTGAATCGTCTGAGTATACTTTTAATGTCTCATAGTGTGATGTTCTATCACAAAATGTCTAAGTAGCATTCTCTAC
>NW_006760387.1:4697924-4722390 GCF_000271605.1 Fomitiporia mediterranea MF3/22
ATTCCAAAATTCCTCTACTATGTCCTTGATTTTTCCAATAGACTAGTTCCTGCAAATGTAGTGCCTTGTGCTTGTATTGATAGAATATGTCCAAATGTGTACTCTTTTGCATGCAATAACCAACTGTGATACAAAACTGAATATCCTGTTGAGCTTGATGTCTAAATACTAATTACAGAGTACAACATAGAGTATAATATCTGTCCTTGAATGAAAATATTGTCTTGATTTCAATGAGATCATAATGTATGAGCCTAATATTACTAGATATGTGTGTATATGTGTGGTATCTCTGTGTGTAATGAATGTCCTACTGTATTCTCATACTGTTTCCTTGTGTCTCAACTCGTTTGTGTCTTTGTAAGTTGACTGATTCAATTCCTGAATCGTCTGAGTATACTTTTAATGTCTCATAGTGTGATGTTCTATCACAAAATGTCTAAGTAGCATTCTCTACTTTCCTGAGTGCTGTAACTGTCTGTATACTGTGTTGTTCCATGTATGTCTCAATGAAATGTCCTGTCTGTATGCACAGTAGCACTGCCTGAAGTCCTGAGTGTATGCTGCCAATTCCTTGTTCATTTGGCAAATCCATGTGTGGATCAATGTATTCTAGCATTAACTTCCTGTCTTTCTGTGTCCTTGTCCTTGTTCCAATGTATTCCTTCCTTATGTACCTATTGTGTGTCCTGTTTCCTGTAGTACTGATACTGTCTAGTACTGTGAAGTCCTTTGCAAAATCGTTTTGTAGCAATCCATGTAAGAAAATTGTGTGTTCAAACATGATTGTATGCTCAAAGAGTGTGTATACAATGTAATGTGTGTGCCTCTTGCCCTCTCGTCAAAATATGACTTCATTTTCAGTGTAAAACGTCTGGTACTGTCCTAGAACATATTTGTAGTGTCTGGAGAGGTCTTCTGTGTGATTTTGTACTTCAAACTGATTGTAACTATTCATTCCTAGAGTAGATTGAACTGTATCATTATTCAATAGGTGTCCTAGAGTGTTCTGATGCTTTATTTCCTTCTGTAGCATTGAAGTATCATGCCTGAATGCTTGAATAGTCTGTTTGATCATTCCTAATTCACTATTGCTCTAATATTTGCTAGCTGTATGTGTATTGCCTTTGCTTTCCCTTGAAGCAGTGTAATAATCCGTTTGAGCAGATTGAGCAGATTGTCCAGGTTCTGAACCTGTTCTCTGGCTTGAAGTCACTCTCTGAACTTCTGTACTTTGTTCCATACAATGTGTATTGTTTCCTGATCTCAGTAGTGTCTTACTATCCTTGTGTTGTATAGATTGTAACTGTTTTACATCCTGTAGATTGTAATTGTCATCCTGTAGCTTGAATATCTTGATTCCTACTATGTATCCTGAGTATATGTATGCTAGTGCATCCATTTGAGTGCCTGCAATGTCTATAATACATCTAATAAAGTATCCTGAGTCTATTCTAATGAATCCTGACTGTCTGAAGGTGTATTTTGTGATGTAATACCTTATGTTCTCCTGAAACTGTGTTCTGTACAATATATCCTTGTAGTCTGAGCTGGTTCTGACGTTTCTGAACAATTCTTCATCATGTATTGAATAGTTTTGTAGTGTAACATCCAATTGTACCTTATAGAACAATGTTCTATGCAAAGTTCTTTGATTGTGCTCTGTACTGATTGTTTTTTCAATCCTGAAGCTGGAAATGTCTGTTCTGATGTCAACTGACATAGTTCCTTTGTAGTACTCAATACTAATCCTGTATCTCTTCCTGTACTGAATAAAATCGACTGTGTATGTGTATGTCTGTGTCTTTCTATTACTGTCAATATATTTCCATGCCTAGTGCTTACTCTGAAGCAGTATCATCTTATTCCTAATGTATATGCACTTTTCCTTACTCAATGTACTGATTTCTGTCTTCCAATGTGTGATGTAGCCTTCTAACTTAATAGAATACCTGTGTGAATCGTTTGGATTGAAATATTTCTTAGTATCCAAGAGTAGTTGTATTTTATAGTCTAGTAATGCTTGATAGATTGTCCTGCTTGTACAGTTTACTATTTGCATTGCCTTGTAAACCATAATACTATCTGGCTAGTTATATTCCAATCTTCTAACATTCTCAGGTCCTTTCCTGATGTCCTGGTATGCATTCTTGTTGTCTGTGAACAGCCTGTACTTCTTAAGAGCATTGTTTTGATTTGTGGCTCTAAGAATTGGTAGTAGTGTCTCTGAAATGTCTATGTATGTATTGCCTTGTGCCTGTAGTGTCTTAGAATCCTTGAAACAATGGTTGTATGTGTGTTTCCTAGTCCTTTCCATGTGCCATGTGTATCTGTAGTCTTGTAGAATCCTTTCTACACTGTATGCCTGTGTCTATTGTTTGTTCTTGAACTACTGCTCAAGCTATTCTTATGCTTACTGTGCTTGATATGTGGCTTTGAACTGTATAGTTTGCTACACTCTGAATCAACTTTGTTCTCACTAATACCACTAGTGTTTGCCTTGCCTGGGACTGCTTTCAATTGTAAAGTATTACTATGGGATTGTTTGTTCCTTTTATTTTTGCAAGGGATACTCTGATGTCCTGAAAAACTTGGTATTTCCATTTGAGACTGTATATATCCAGGTATTTCACTTTCTCTCTTATTCCTGGACTTGGCTAGGGTGTTGTATCTGTTGTAGTACTCCTGTACATTGCTCCTGTGCAATGTGTAGTTAATATCTACTATGTATGAGGTTAAACACTTGATTTTGTGGGTGTATGCTTGGTTTTCACCCTCTGGATCAAGTACTAATCCTTGTAGTTCTAATTTACATTCACTTTTGCTATCCTCAAAGTACTGTTCTGTCAATACAATGTCTGTTTTGCTAGGATAGTCTGAATTGATTTCACAATCGTATTGAATGTCTGGCAGTTCTGGTTTTTGTTCTGTTCCTTGCACTTTGTGTATTCCTCTTACTTTGTACTTTCCTTTTGCTTTCTGCAAATACAATAGTTTGTCTGGACTCTTGAGCGTTTCTTCTACACTCTTAGATTGATAGTTGTAATCTCTACTGTCTGTTGGTACTATAGCATGTCTGGCTTTTGTTCTGTAGCCTGCCTGAAGTGTTTCACACTTTTCTGTTACTATACTATTGAGTCTGCTCTTGTTTGATGAAGGAGTTGCTTTCTCCTCTTCCTGGTACATTCCATCAAACTTGTACATTCTCTTATTCAAATCATCAATGTCTATTGAACTGTAGAATGGGCTGACATGTCCTATGTCTATCTTAATTGCTCTGGTTCTTGCAATGTGTCTGAAGGTCTTACTTGCCTTCTGGAAATCTTGTTCCTTATTGGATCTCTGTAATTCTGATGCCTGGCTCTCCTAGCCTTGTCTGTTACTCTTGTCCTTTGAGTCCTGGCTACTTTCTTTACTGCCTAAAAGGGTCTTAGGTGTCTCATTACTCTCTACATTGCTGTTGTTAATGTGTTTCCATTCTGAAGTAAGTGCATTCACTGGATACTCATCCACACTCTCACTAATACTGACTATATACACTCTGTAACTCTTGTACTGGCTTGCAAATTCCTCAATGCTTACTGTTAGCTCTCTATATCAACTTGGTGAATCCTCAAACCAAATTGCCTGTCCTCTATCAAGTGAATCCTCAAACTCAGTAGCCTGAAATTGATAGAGTGAATCCTCAAGCTCAATTGCCTATACTTGGTGAGTTGAATCCTCAAACTCAACCTTCTGTACTTGATTGGACAAATCCTCGAATCCAATTGCCTGTTCATCCTGAACTCAACTGTCTGAATCCTCAAGAACAATCACCTGAGTGTTTCTACTCTCTGTACCTTTGTTTGTTATTTCTTTGAGCCTAGTAGTGTGAATACTTGCTAGTGTCTGCTCTACAGTGTGTGTTTGTCTAACTATATGTGCTGGTACAGTTACATGCCTTAGTTCTACATTATTAGTATGTAGTAGTTCATCAGGGTGCCTCTAGCCTTGTGTAGACAAGGACTTATCACCTAGTATAGGTTCATTAGGTTGCCTCCAGCCTATGAGGGACAAGGACTTACTTCCTAGTATGTTAGTATTAATATCCAGACTTGGGTACCCTCCAGGAATTGTCTGTCAAGGCTTGGTGGCCACATTGTAATCAATATTCAATAGGTAATCTTGTTGTTCATTGCCTGTAAACTCAATGCACACCTGTTTGTTCCTTTTTGCTGTCACAGATGCCTGGTCCTTAACCCATCCAATCAATGCAAACCTTTAGTGTATCCAGTACTGGTCCATATCAATATGTGCTAATGTATTCCAGAAGCATTCTGTAGCATTCTGAAGCATTGTGAACCTACTGAGGGCCAATCCAGTAAGTAGTCTCTGATTCTACTCAAAAATCATAACTTTACTCACTAAACATTCCTGAGGGGTACTAGATGATGAGGGAGACCTAGGGTTGATTAGACCCTTTGGTTCCTCAGCATCCAGCAAGGGGTTTTGGTGCTAGGTGGGTACAGTCAAAAATATGTAAGGAAACTCACTGTTCCTCACAAGAGAATTCTAATCACCCTTAGTTCACTCAACTACTGACTAGGATAACCTAGTACTTGAGTGAGGGGTCAGGGGAAAAGAATCCCCTTTACCCAGCAGTTGATACTGTCTTTTATAGAGGTATACACATGTAGATACATGAGGAGAAAGTGTAACTAACTATAATGAGAATATATGTGCTTGTGGGTCCTACTGTACAGTAATCTGACACAATCAGCAATGTAGTAATAGTAAAATACAAACCAGTAAATCAAATCCTTACAGGAGGACAATAGTGACAAACCTGTACTCTGTAGCTAGACTGTTAAGAGTGTGTCTAGAGGATCTGGGTAAGTCATTCTGAGATTAATACTAATAGCTTTTGAAGATGACATTCTTCTAAGTGAACTCTCAAAACACTCATTAGACAATAGTGAGTTCTGAGAGGATCTGGAGCTTGAACACAAGCTTTGTGTCCTCAGAAGGTAAGTGGCTACCTATTGTATAATATTAGATACAATAATACAGGATGTAGAGTAACTATAGGCTAGGATAGGTACAAAGGCAAGGTGTTGGAAGGATAGACAGAAGGATGGACAGAAGGATGGACAGAATTAGATGTTCTGTTTAGAACAACTGAACCAGTGTAGGTGTAATGGTTGACATAAAAGCTGCCTGTAGAAGTGACCAAATATAATCCTCCCTCTATAGTTTTGAATAGTATTTTCTGTATGTTTATAGTAATGTATGATGTTACTAAAGTATGAGTGTAATAATTGTAAGGTAATAAGAGTGACTCAGTATTAATAGGTAAACAACAGAGGCAAGACCATATGTATACTGAAAGTAAGGCAAACTAACAGAACAAGAATGGAACAAGGACAGAACAAGAACAGACAAAACTGAAAAAGAAACAGAACAAAAACAGAACCAAAATAGAACAAGAACAGTGTAAGAATAGAACAAGAACAGAACAGAACAGAACAGAATAGAACAAAGCTCTTAATACATAACTTTGAGACTGTTGTGACTAAAGAAATGTAAAAGTAGTTTAAGGGCTGCTGGACAAAAACCTGTGTACAAAAAAACCTAGTAGGAAAAAACATACTATAGGGAAAACTATACAGGTTTGAAGTGTAAGTCTAACTATAATCTACAATTAGTTAAAAGCAAAATCAAAGAAAAACAGAAGATAGAGTAGAACAGGATCAGAACATTGTCTAGAATATTATAAGGGGTTAATAGAAAAAGGCAAATTCAAGAAAGTAAGGAATGTATAGGTTTATAGTGGTTGGCCACAATTGGCCTTTAGTCAGAGTCAGAGTCCTTAGAAGGCTTGTCTAACAGTGGCAGGTTGTCAGTGTCATTGATTTTATTAGCTAGACTGAAGTTTTTGACAAGATGTGTAACCAGAATTGAGAGCATAGTACAGACAAAGTATAGAACCAAGTAGAACACTGTAATGTAAAGACAAGAGACTAATCCATTAAGTTCAGCTACAATATAGGATCCTCCTTGTGTATGACAGACTACTATGTACAGTCTAAGATAGTACAGCTTGGTTTTTTGTCTGAGATCCATTTGTGATTTAGAGTTGTGTATGAGAACAAGTCAACTAGGTTTAAAGTTAAAATCTTTGATTGAGTGTTTGTGTGTTTCTTCAAATTATTGGAGCAAAGTGATCCAGTCTGTATGGACACATTCTGTAATAGCTTGAAGGTTGGCCAGACATTTCTATAGTTAATGTGCTTGAGTTGTAATGAGTTCTGTTGTTGTCATAAGTTTGTCTAGTGTTAGGGCAAGATATGTTACTTCTGTAATATTAAATAAGAGAAGTGGTTCAACACTATGGACAATAAAATAAGGGGACATACTAGTTGTATGACAGATTGTGATCTGATCTGACTAAAAGACAGAATGTGTGTGTTCATACTATTGTAGTTCATTCCCTTTGGCAGCCTTCATAAGGGCTTCCTATATGTTAAAGTAGTAGTATTTAATAATACTATTAACTTAAGAGTTGTATGTACTAATACAGATGTGATTAATGTGGTATTGGTTGTAAAGCCAATCTAGTGTAGTAACAAACAGGGTTCTGTTGTTAGTAATGAGTTCCATGCACACACCAAATTGACAGAGAATATCTTCAAAAATGAATTGTCTGATACTTTGTCTAGTTTCAGAACAGAGTAAGTAGAACTCAGGGTAGCCAGAGAGTACACATTAAGTATAAACAATGTATCAGAACTCTCCTACTTTTAGTATGAACTTAGTGTCAATGTGTACCTTAGCAAATAATAGGGCAATCTTTAGAATGCTGGGAGGGATCAGGATTTGAGTTGTCTGACAGAGTTAGTATTCATAGTAAGTGTGAATGTAGTACTTAACATTAGGTCTGAGGCTAGGCCACTAGAAGCAGTCAAGAAGTCTAGCCTGGACAGAGTAGACTCCTTTATGTCTGAGATTATTATACACAGTCTTGACAAGATTCTATTGTTGGTTAGGTTCTATTATGAGTTAGTGGTTACTGTTCTGGGTTTTCTGCCACAGTCAGCCAGTCTTAACAAAGAAAGTGGTTGTATAGTAAACAAAGGTGGTGAATTTGTGATTTTCCATCCTGGGCAGTCAGAGGCATGTTTCTAGGAAGGTCTTGACTTGTCTGAGACAATATTCTCTAGTATGTATATAATCAGTTATTAGAAATGTTTTAGAAGGTTTAGCATTGTTTGGAACAGTGAACACAGAACTGTAACAGAAGGTGTAAGCTTGGTTGATCCATTCCTTAAAGTCATCTTCTTCTTCTGAGTCAGTTTTAGTGTACAGACATTAAGACAGTCTGTTAGTACAAGCAAACTGTAGGGCTGGAACATGTTAGAACTTAAAGTCAAACAGTAGGATTCTAGCAATCCATCTGTTGATTGTAGTATTTAGCTGTAGGTCCAGGTTATTTATTATACTCTTAACATAGACAGTATCCATTTCTACTACTAACTTCCTTACTCTAATAAGGTGAATTTGTAGGGCA
Organism: Fomitiporia mediterranea MF3/22; assembly: GCF_000271605.1. Lineage (NCBI taxonomy): Eukaryota > Fungi > Basidiomycota > Agaricomycetes > Hymenochaetales > Hymenochaetaceae > Fomitiporia > Fomitiporia mediterranea. Next base: position 4,705,471 of record NW_006760387.1, read on the forward strand.
CAGAGTGTACAGAACAATCTAAAGAGTTTGATCTTAGCTTAGGAGTATTAGGATTGTATTTTGTTCCAGTTAATTGATCTGAATTAGTTGATTTGACAACAACTGTCAAGGTGTTCTTGTCTGAGATAGAATCCTACACTAATAATAGATGAGTCTATAGTAACAATAACCTCTATGTCTGACTCATAGTTAATAACACATAAGGCTAGGCTATTAATAACAGTGTCTTTGAGTTTGTCCATTACTACTATGTGTTCTAAACAGAACTCAAACAGAATGTTGTGCTTGGTCAAATGTGTGAGTAGTCTAGTAAGCTGAGCAAAATTTCAAATAAACATGTGAAGGACACTTACTGTTCTGAAGAATCCTCTAACTTTAGAGACAGATTAACATGTAGGCTAGTTACAGATTTTCTGGACTTTTGAATCATCTGGCTCCCTTCTAGCATAGGTACACTTATGGCCTAAGACAGTTGTATACAGTCAGAATACACACAGTTTCAGACTGGAGAACATTCTGTAAACTACTTTAACTCACTGTATGACACAGTTTAGGTTGTGAGTGTGTTCCCATACAAATTGTCAGATACTAGGGTTTCTAGGAACAGTTTCATACATTCTGTCCAGAAGTTTGTATCTTGTAGTTCTACCTTTAACATACACATTATTAGTATAGGGTTATACTATATTAGGAATTTTGTCCTGTAAAATAAAAGTAATATTACTGTACATAATTTGAAAAGAATTAGTATAACCTATTAGAATAACAGTAAGTTGGAACATTCTGAGTAGTGTCTGAAACATTGTAAGATTGTAAGAGCATTCATTGAGAGAGTATTAGTCAAAGGTAACAAAGAGATCTAGTGTAGAGTAAATGGCCCTTCCAGAGAAGGATTCAACAACCTGTTTAATCATTAGAGGTATGAATGAGTCTTGGATCAAAACTCAGTTGAGTTCCTAGAGGTTGTGAACCAGGTGTAGAGACTTTCTGTCTTTCTTTACTATAGTAAACTATTAGGAACAGTAAGATAAGTTTGACAGCTCATAAACTCTAGTAGCAATTTTGTCTTTGAGAATTTTCACAACTGTGTTAAGGTTTCCCTATAGAATCTGAATGTTCCTTTGTACCTATAGAATATACAGAACAGTCAGAATCAAAATCAGATTGAAGTATTCTAGGTCCAGGGCACCTTTCTCAAGCTTGTTCCAGACAAAGGTATCCTTATACATTAAAATCAGGTTGATCAAAAGCTACCACTCTTCTGGCTAGAAGAAGTTGTATGGATTGATATTAAGAGCTTCTATACATTCTTACATAAAACAGTATGATAGGACAAACAGCTTGGAGTGTAGTGGTAGTTCTAGCATGTCCTTCAACAGATTAGAATGCTTCTGTCAAACAATCTGAAACTCTTTTAGGAGAGTTCTGGCAACTAGTCTATTCTTCTTTACTACCTTCTTATATACAAATACATTTTCTCTAGGGCTGTCAGGTGTGTATAAAACAAAGGCATCTAATCCTGGGGCAGCTGACAGGGTGACTAGACAACTAAGGAGCAGATTAACTATGGTAGAGACTAGTGTGTGTCTATTGTAGGATAGTGTGTGTGTGTTAGGAATTACAGTTTTAGTAGTATTAGAACTTGAATTAGAACACTGTTTGTTCTGAACACTAAGGGGCTGATTGACTAATATAAGAGTTGAGAGATTAGTAATTACTGTGAATCCTTGTTTGTTACATTTCTACAGAACAGTTTGTGTTCTAGTTATAACTTAGTACTTCTGTTAACAATCTAAGGGATCTGATAGTGTTATAGATTGGTTACTGTTAATAAAGTCTTTTGTTTTGCATTCTGTGATAGTAAAGAATGGTCAGCCTAGGAGTGCCTCAAACAGGGCTTGACAAACAACTTGAGCTTGGAGAGTAATGTTGACTCTAGTAATATTGATTTTTATGTTCTTAACAGTACTGAGTGTTAGTACTTGTCTAGAGTCAGTAGTTTTGAGTATAATTGCAAGATTGGAACACAGATGGATTCTGAGACATTTCTATACATTCTTACAAATGATACAGAGTATTACTCCTTAGTCTAGAATACAGTAGATTTCTTTAGTATCTTTAAAGATTGCTTTAACTGTACATAACAGTATAGTCTGTTCTGTGACTGACTCTAGACTCTATGTGTGCTGTAAGACTTGAACTATAATTGTATCTTTGGAAGTCATTAGTTCCAAGGGTTCTGTCAAGACAAGGTATGTAGTAGTGTTTGGAACTCACCTAACAGATGACAGTTCCTTGACTTGCTTTCAGACATTAGGTGTAATTAATAATAGCTCCTTTAGAGTAAGGCTAATGCTAGAGTCTAGAATATAAGAGACTATCTGCTGGACAATGACAGGGTCTTTAATAGGAGAGAGATTATAGTACTAATGTGGTTCTGATAGTAGTCTAACAGTAGGCTTGTTAGTGTGCTTCAATCTGTCATACTTTAAAGCCTGGTTTACTTTAGTAGGTAGTGTAGGTTTTGGTTCTGACTTAGGTTCCTTGTCCTTCTTCTTCAGAACACTTGTTGTTCCACACCTTAGAACCTGTACTCTGTCAAACTTGAGCTTCTTACTAGTAGCAACTTTCTTCTTTACCTCTCTAAGTAAGACTTTGAGTCTTTCAACCTTGTATTCTGCTTCTAAGACTTCTTTAATATATACAGCTAGAATAGTAAACAATGTTTAGAATACTAGTACTAGTTTTACAATTTTGAGGAGGGACACTATATACAGTAGTATGTTCTATACATCTTAGGAGACTTAGGCATACTTTCTAGGGTTGATTGTATAATACTAGTTAAAACAATCTATAAGTAGTCAGCCTTAGATTGTTGACAGAACAAACAATCTGTTAGGGAGAACAACCTTTCTAAATGTGTTCTGGATACACTTTCTGTTGTGAATGAACTTATTAACCTTTAGACACAAGTAAATAAAGTGTCTGTCTTCTCTGTAGAAGGAGTAGTTTGTATTATAGGGTAGTCTTACAGATTAAGTAGATTGTACAGATTGTACAGATTGTATACCTGTGTTTCCTACAAACAGGGAACTGGTCTTACATTCAAACAAGTCTAACTTGTTTTAGAATGAGTAGAGTGAATTAAGAATAGTAGTCATGTTTGTATCTTCTTTCTTTATTAGAATGCTTTCAGGACTTGTTGTTCTGAATGTGTTGACTGTCTTTCCTAAGTGTTGTAAAGTCATACCTTCCTATATAAGCTTAGCAGTCTTAATGACTTTAGTGTATGTGTAAGTTATATAACTATTATAGTTAGAGTTGTAAGCTAGCAAACAGAGAGTTAGCTAATCTTTAAAGGTACTTATAATACTGTCAAGAAATGCTTCATTCCAATCTTCTTCTGTGATTTCTTTCTTTAAGACTAGGAAGCTTACTATCTTCTAGAATTTGTACTAGTACTCTGTAAACTCCTCTTAGTTCTGGATTCTAGTAACAGCCTATTGTTAGACTAGGATACAAAGGTCATTCTTTACATAGTAGTAATCATAGTTGAGGGACAGGTATAATCTGAGAATTACTACTCAAGTAGCTTGCCAATCTAAGGTACTGTCTATAACTTTAAGTATTAAGACCTAGATCTTAGAATCAGATTAGTTAGTATAATATTTTACTCTCTAGATAAGCTATTAATTAGAAAGTTAGAACTCATCTCTAATCATTTCTACTTCTTCAAGGAACTAAGACAGGTCCTACACATTAGTTCTGTCATAATAGAGAGTATTACAGCTTGTTTAGTGTAAGAGTAAGTTAGTCTGTCCTTAGATTGTAACTGGCAGAGTATTCAGAACATTAGTTGTGACTAGCTAGCTACTCAGAGTACTAGCTATAGTAGGCAAGCTGCTTGGATTATTCTGTAAGCTCATCTGTTAAGACTAGGAACTTATTAGATTGTTCTGTATACTCAGAACTGTTAGAACAATTAGAATTGGTAGAAATACTAGAGTGATTGTGTAGTCCTCTTCTTGAACAGACAGAATAGGAGACACAGAACAAGTAGAGTTGTGTATAAAGGTTAATAGAAACAAACTAGGGAACAAACTATGAAACATGGATAGTAAAGCTAAGCTGGATTACTTAAGAGGTTGTATAGAAACTCCTTTAGAAACAGGACTAAGTATACAGGATACAAGTTGTAAGAGGTTACAGTTGACTAAGTCTAATTTGGGTCCAGAATCTGATTCTTCTGTAATCAAGTTAGTGTACTCTCAGTAGTACTACTATCTGTTAGCTACTTAGCCTACTTAAGACACCTTAAGAAACCCCTCTTACAGTAGGCTCTAAAATGTCAATCTTAAGTACTAGTTAAGGTAGAAGAGGTCAGTTGAGTCTGTAAGGTACAGATACTAAGAGGGGTTAAGAGTGAGAAGGAATAGGTAGATCTGAGCAAAACATACAAGTTCTAAAGGTAATAATTAACAAGACAAGAGTAGTGTAGAACAATAAAGCTACACTTTAGAACAAGGTAATACAAGACAAGACAAGGTAAGAGGGAATGTTTTACTGAGGAGACTGTTAAACTACACACTAAGAGTCACAGTAGAGAGTAACTTGATTACTAGAAAGTATGAAATACATGAGAGTATTTATAGAAATTATTAGTTCTTTGTAACTACTAGTCCTTTGTAAACAACTCTACTACTGTCTCCTTTGTATCAATCTATCCAGGACTCTAGATCTGAGTCTCCTTTATATTGATTAACTAACTGTCTAAAGGCTCAGAGTCTTACCTTTGTAAATTGGAACTAGAGTCCAGAACCTAACTAGTCTGAATTGAGCAACCAAAACTATTGTGTAGGTAATGATGACATAATCAAAGGATTGCTGACATGAGGATGATGTGACTTTAATGTAACTGAGCCCTTCTAATCAGAATGTATCAGAATGTACATGTTGTATGAGTATGATAGTAGCTAGTCTACTTTATAATAACTTATATAATAGTTACTCATCCCTCTCCTCCTAACTTCTTGTCTTCCTTCTATCCCTTCTACTCCTTGTTCTACTACTTGTGTTGCCTCTCTGTTGTTATCCTTCTTTTCTTATACTTACCTTCATTTTTCATTTGTATCTGTATTGTTGACTAATACTGAATGACTTCTTTAACAACTTTACACATTTACATACCTCTTACCACATTATAGTACAAGTAACAACCTACAAGTATGTTTATAATAATGTCTAGGTACAACTACTCTCATAGTACCACCCTATCTTTAACACTGTACATACTCTCCTTCCCTACCTACTGTTTCATACTTAACATACTTTTACATTCCCTAGTACTGTTTATAACACTGTTTTGAATAACAGAAGTAGTAGCCAACTACTCACCCCTCTACTAAGTCTGTCCATACTCTCTACTTTACCCTCTCTCTTTGAGCCAGAACCTCTCAGAGATACACCTTTGTAACTATCTATAATTACTCAGCCTACTGTACCTCTGATTGTAAGATATAGTCAGAGTATGTAATGTGTGTGTACAAACACAGCTTTGCTTACAGTCCAAATTAGCTTGTTTAACACTCTGGATCTCAACCCTAGTACACTACTCATACTTGCTTCACACTATCCTAGAGTGTTCATCTCCTTAATCTACTTATCCACTCATACTAATACTAACACTCACAATTACACTCTTAGCTAGTCAATCTTACAACTTGTCTTACAAGTACAACAGTAACTCTACAACCTGTATAATCTTACAACTCATATACACACATAATCCAACTTGTAGAGACAGAGTAACAACTAAAACATACTAACAAAGACTACATCAAATAGTCTAATAATGCTTTCATCCTCTTCTATCACAAACACTGTTTAAAAAAGAGTAATACAAATGTAAGATGTTAGTACTATACTAACATACTAGTACTAGTCAACAACCAGAGTGTAGTGACAAAGGCTACATTAAACAGTCTAAGAATACTTTCATCCTCTTCTGTTACAAACACAGTTTGAAAAAGAACAAAGCAGATGTAAAATGTTAGTACTGTACTAACATACTACTACTCACTCTTCCTAAGCCAAGTCTGTCTACACCTTCCACTTCACCCTCTCTCTTTAAGCTATCTTAATGTTGGTGCTGTGCCAACACACTACTACTCACCCCTTCTGAGCCAAGTCTGTCCACACCTTCCTTTTCACCCTTTCCCTTTAAGCTATCTTAATGTTAGTACTGTACTAACATACTAGCACTCACCCTTTCTGAGCCAAGTCTGTCTACACCTTCTACTTTGCCCTCTCCCTCTGAGCTATAATATCTCAGTAATACTATGTTAGTATAGTACTAACATCTTACTATTTAATATAAAGTGTAAGTAGCTAGTCTACTTTATAATAACTTGTACAAGAATAGTACTCTACACATAGTATATATACTTACACACATAAATTCTCTAACATATATGTATACACATGTAAAAATACATGTATAAATGTAGAGTCTGGGGGAGCTATACAATACACTAGTAGTATATATAGTGTATACAGTGTATACACTTATAAAGAAGGTATATAGGTAGTATAGTTACTATAGACATTAAATATAACTAAATAGACTTGTTTACTGTCTTCAAAGTATGCTTTACTATTATTAAGTCTCTAATTGTTCTAGAGTAAAGGCTTGAACAATGAAAAGTAATAGTATCTTGTCTAGATAAGAAGATCTGTTTAATAGTAACAGAAGAACCTGTAAAACAGACCTGAATATTATTTGAAAATAGTACAAAGAACAACATACTTAGAATACAATGTATATTCTAAGCAAATAGTAATAGTAAAGGAAACTGAGTATATTAGCTAGCTTACTATTTGATAGAGTTATAGTTTGTTTATAACTGTTTCTACTTTATAGAGAAGTACTCCTTAAGCTTAGTGTTACTGTTTAACAACTTGTGTATAGAGAAAAGACTTACAATATTATGTACACTTGTTTTAGTATTGTTTATAAGAGTATTTAAAGAGATTGTATTGCCTTAATAACAAATAATGTAAGTTAAATAAAAATGTTCCTTAAGTATACACTTTACCTTATTAATAAGTTGTAATAGTCAGGTATTACTAATAGTATTTTGTTTTATTCTAGAGTATAAAATATAAGAGTTTAAGACTAAGAATATAGACAAAAGTATAAGTACTAATGAGTAAGAGTAAGGTAATAACTTACATATAGTTTATAAGTAATAAGATAATATAACAAACTGGGTAAGATAGTTAGTAAGTTTCTTGTATACTATATATAGTGTATTTTTTAGTTATAATAGTATAGTAGTAGGAAACTCTTATATTACTTTGTAGAAACTGTTCTAAAGGTGTAAAAAGTACTTATATACTAAAGATAAGGTAGGAATCTTTGTAGCTAACATAATAGTCATTACACATTAGAAATAATGAAGCTAAGATAATACAAGCTTAATTATAGTTTAGTTCTTTATATTAAGTTTATAGTTGTAATACTTATACTTAGTACAAAATGTGTAAAATATACTTACTTTACTAGTTCTAATCCTTAGAAATAGTAACAGAATAGAGTATAAAGGGTAAGACTTGTAGACTTGTATAGTAAGAGGGTAGAGGAGTCTTACTTTAGTTAAGCTATAAGTGTAGTTTAGTAGGTTAGTAGTAGAGTACTTCTGTAAGGAAACTTACTGTTCCTTATAAGAGAATTCTAATCACTCTTAGTTCACTCAACTACTGACTAGAATAACCTAGTACTTAAGTAAGGGGTCAGGGGAAAAGAATCCTCTTTACCTAGTAGTCAATACTGTCTTTTATAGAGGTATATATGTGTAGATACATGAGGAGGAAGTGTAACTAACTATAATGAGAATATATGTGCTTGTAAGTCCTACTGTATAATGATCTGACACAATCAGCAATGTAGTAATAATAAAATACAAACTAGTAAATCAAATCCTTACACTTGCCCTCTAGCATTTAGTCCTAAATACTAAAAATTAGTAGAAAAGGTAGTGAACTTACTTAAAAGTAGTAGTTAGTAACAAGTAAATAATAAAATACCTTGTCCATACATATGGGAAACATTCTTGTAATATATTACTACCTCCTTAAACTGATCTAAAGTCAATCTGGTGAGTATTGAGACAGTAGTAGTGTTCTAGACAGTGAGTAACATAGTTCTAAACTATGTAAAACTAGATAAAACATTAATAGAATTAAACATAGTTAATATTACCATATAGTCAATTAGTAAGAAAGTTGCCTCTTGATTGTCACTATTAATACAACACTTTTCAAAGAGAATTGGTAGAGTTCCTAGAGAGATATAGTGTTTTGGCTCTTGAGTATTCTGAGACACACAGTGTAGATTAATATGTATAGAAGTGGAAATTCTAGCAGTATAGTAATTGCAAATATTCTCTTCTCCTGTGTCTTTAAGAAGTGCAGAGGTAAATCCCTGATCAACAAAGCTATAACCTTCTTCCTTAATAGAATGAATTAGTATTATAGCTTCTAACTGTTCTTACACATTTCTCTACTTCTGTAGAATAGTTATACAATAATAGATAGTAGAGATGTATTCCAAAATTCCTTTACTATGTTCTCAATTTTTCCAATAGACTAGTTCCTACAAATGTAGTGCCTTGTGCTTGTATTAGTAGAATATCTCCAAATGTGTACTCTTTTACTTGTAATAACAAACTGTGACACAAAACTGAATATCCTGTTGAGCCTAATGTTTAGATACTAATTGTAGAGTGTAATGTAGAGTGTAATATCTGTCCTTGAATGAGAATATTGTCTCAAACTCAATGAAATTATAAGGTATGAGCCTAATATTACTAGATATGTGTGTATATACATAGTATCTCAGTGTACAATGAATGTCCTACTATATTCTCATACTATTTCCTTGTGTCTCAACTTGTTTGTGTCTTTGTAAGTTGATTGATTCGATTCCTGAATTGTCCAAGTATACTTTCAATGTCTCATAGTGTAATGTTCTATCACACTGTGTCTAAGTAGTGTTCTCTACTTTCCTGAATACTGTAACTGTCTGTATACTACATTGTTCCATGTATGTCTTAATAAAATGTCCTGTCTGTATACACAGTAGTACTGTCTGAAGTCCTGAGTATATGCTACCAATTCCTTGTTCATTTGACAAATCCATGTGTGGATCAATACACTCTAGTATTGACTTCCTATCTTTCTGTGTCCTTGTCCTTGTTCTAATGTATTCTTTCCTCATGTACCTATCATGTGTCCTGTTTCCTATAGTACTAATACTGTCTAGTACTGTAAAGTCCTTTACAAAATTGTTTTGTAGTAATCCAAGTAAGAAAAATGTATGTTTAAACCTGATTGTATGCTCAAAGAGTGTGTATGTAATACAATGTATGTGCCTCTTGCCCTCTCATCAAAATATGACTTTATTTTCAGTGTAAAACGTCTAGTACTGTCCTAGAACATATTTGTAGTGTTTAGAGAGGTCTTCTACATGATTTTGTACTTTAAACTAATTGTAACTACTCATTCCTAGAGTAGATTGAACTGTATTATTGTTTAATAAATGTCCTAGAGCTTCCTAATACTCTATTTCCTTCTATAGTGTCAAAGTATCATTCCTGAATACTCAAATAGTCTGATCAATCATTACTAATTCACTATTACTCTGATCTTTGCTGGCTGTATATGTATTACCTTTACTTTTCCTTAAAGTGGTGTAATAATCTGTTTGAGTAGATTGAGCAGATTGTACAGATTGTCTAGGTTCTGAACCTGTTCTCTAGCTTGAAGTTACCCTCTAAACTTCTGTACTTTGTTCTATACAAAGTGTATCTGTTCCTAATCTCAGTAGTGTCTTACTATCCTTGTAGTGTATAGATTGTAGTAGTTTTACATTCTGTAGATTGTAATTGTCATTCTGTAGCTTGAATATTATAATCCTTACTATGTATCCTGAGTATATACATACTAGCACATCTGTTTGAGTGTCTGTAATACTCATAATATGTCTGATAAGGTGTCCTGAGTCTATTCTAATGAATCCTAACTGTCTGAAAATGTATTTCATGATGTAATACCTTATTTCCTCCTGAAACTGTGTTCTGTACAATATATCCTTGTAGTCTGAGCTGGTTCTATGTTTCTGAACAATTCTTCACTGTAAACTAAGTAGTTTCATAGTGTAACATTCAATTGTACCTTATAGAACATTGTTCTATGTGAATTACTTTAATCATGCTCATTATAGACTGTTTCTTCAATCCTAAAGATGGAAATGTCTGTTCTAATATTAACTGACATAGTTCCTTTATAGTACTCAATACTAATCCTGTATCTCTCCCTGTACTGAATAGAATCAACTGTGTATGTGTATGTCTGTGTCTTTCTATTACTGTCAATGTATCTTCATGCCTAATACTTATTCTGAAGTAGTATCATCTTATCCTTAATGTATATACACTTTTCCTTACTCAATGTACTGATTTCTGTCTTCTAATGTGTGATGTAACCTTCTAACTTAGTAGAATACTTGTGTGAATCGTTTAGATTGAAATATTTCTTAGTATCCAAGAGTAGTCATATTTTATAGTCTAGTAATGCTTAATAGATTGTCCTGCTTGTACAGTTTACTATTTGCATTGTTTTGTAAACCATAATACTATCTGGCTAGTTATATTCCAATCTTCTAACATTCTCAGGTTCTTTCCTAATGTTCTAGTACACATTCCTGTTGTTTGTGAACAGCCTGTATTTCTTAAGAGTATTGTTTCAATTTGTAGCTCTAAGAATTAGTAGTAGTGTCTCTGAAATGTCTATATATGTGTTACCTTATGTTTGTAGTGTCTTAGAATCCTTGAAACAATAGTTGTATGTGTGTTTCCTAGTCCTTTCTATGTGTTATACATATTTATAGTCTTGTAGAATCCTTTCTACACTATATACCTATGCTTTCAAGTATAAAGTATTATTGTATACTTTATACAGTTGTCTGTACCTTAATGTAACTATCTAGTACTGTTTCATACAGTTCTACTTGTTCACTATACTATTCCTTAGTCTTATAGTCTTATAGGGTCTCAAATATACTGAATTCACTCTTTCAAATGTGTACTTTGCCTGCCTGAACTTGTGTCCCATTATAGAACTCTCTTGTTCCATTACTGAATCCTTAGTATTATCTTTACAAAGTATCCAAATTAATAAAACATGTATATTACTGTTAGATATGTAAGAATCTGTGTTATAGTCTGTAATTAACTCTAATTCTATGTAGTTCTTACTGTCTAGGTTGAAATTTCCCTTTCTCTGTATCCTAGAGCTCTATATCACTCTATATGTGTAGCTATTCTTTGTTAGACTCTCTAAAGGTCTTACTAATACAAATCTACCTTTCTGAATATTATTCAGTACTTTGTTATACTTGTGTCCATTGTTTGTTCTTGAACTACTGCTTGAACTATTCTTATACTTACTATACTCAATATGTAGCTTTAAACTGTATAGTTTACTATACTCTGAATCAATATTGTTCTCACTAATACTACTAGTGTATACCTTACCTAGAACTGTTTTCAATTGTAAAGTATTACTATAGGATTGTTTGTTCCTTTTATTTTTGTAAGGGATACTCTAATGTTCTGAAAAACTTAGTATTTCTATTTGAGACCACATATATCTAAGTATTTTACTTTCTCTCTTATTCTTAGACCTGGCTAGAGTGTTGTATCTATTATAGTACTCTTGTACATTACTCCTGTGTAATGTGTAGTTGATATCTACTATGTATAAGGTTAAACACTTGATTTCATAAGTGTATACTTGATTTTTACTCTCTGAATCAAGTACTAATTCTTATAGTTCTAATTTGTATTCACTTTTACTATTCTCAAAGTACTGTTCTGTCAATACAATGTCTGTTTTGCTAGGATAGTCTGAATTGATTTCACAATTGTATTGAATGTCTGACAGTTCTGGTTTTTGTTCTATTCCTTGTACTTTGTGTTTTCCTTTTACTTTATACTTTCCTTTCACTTTCTGTGAATACAATAGTTTGTTTAGACTCTTGAGTGTTTTTTCTACACTCTTGTATTGATAGTTCTGATCTCTACTGTCTGTAGGTACTGTAGCATGTCTAGCTTTCATTCTATAGCCTGTCTAAAGCATTTCACACTTTTCTATTACTATACTATTGAGTCCACTTGTTAAGAAAGGGAAAGTGAGGTTATGTGAGAGGCTTAGAGGGATCACACAAAGAGGGGGGATAGTAGACTCAGCTTACTCTCTTACAGCTTACTTTATTATCTGTTGATTAGTTAGTTTATATATACTATGTAAGTATGTCTCAGATGTAGAATGTATGATAGAAAGTATTCTATCATTGTTCATCATTACTTGTAATATAGTTTATATTATCTAAAACATACTCTTGTATAGTCTTGTCTTAACACTCTCTTTCAAACTCTTACTAAGTCTAGTAGACTTGTAAGATGTTTGCTTACAGTATGTATAAATAGTTTAATTATTATAACTGTATTGTACAATTGTTTGTTTGTGTAATGTGTTTATAACTTAATATAGTTAATAATAATATTATTAGTATTGTAGTAATACATTGTTTGTTCTGTGTACTGTCTGTTCTAAATACTATCTACTTTGTATTAAGTTTGTCTAATGTTATATTGTTTAAGTATATTTAATTAGTTTGTTTGTTTATAATATACTGTTTAATAACAGTATTGTTATTATAATAGATTGTTTGTAAATGTTATTAAATAATTTGTAAATGCTTCAGAGACCTATAGAATCTTGTTAGTATGTGTAAGTATGTATATGTGTATATTTAAATTATAAATGTAATTACTTGTTTTGTTTTATTGTTTGTTATTCAGTCATATTGTTTGTTATTAAGTTTGTTTGAGTACTCTAGTAATTTCCTTTTTACTTTACTATAAAACTAATGAATCATACTAGTAAAATGTATATTTGATGTTATAATAATATCCTTCTTTAATCATTACTGTCTGTGTTTGTCTATGTTTGTATATGTGTTAAGCATTCAGTAATAACTGATTTATGTCTTTAGATTAAAGTGTTGTATTGATTGTATATTAGTAATATTAATAATAATATTTGTTTTTGTCAGATTACTTTATTCTGAGATTAATAAGGTTTTATACTAATAAATATTTGTTACATAAATATTATGTTTAGTTACAAGTATCTTACTATGTGTCTAAGTACATTGTATATGTATTATATTATGAATGTATTGTTTGTTTGTTTGCTTTACATTATTGTTTATAGTTATGTATTAATTTATTAACATTATGTTTGTTAATTGATTGTTTCTAATACATTCTAAGTAACTATACAATCTGTTACATTGTTTCTTTAATAACTAACATAGTTATCCATTGTAAATCATTACTAATGTGTGCTTGTATTATTTATCATTAACAATGTTATTATGAATTGTTACAATTGTAGTATTATATATATATATGTGTATATTATAGTTATTGTTCTTTACTTTTTCTTTTGTAAAGAATAATGTATTATAACACAATCTGTATATAAGTAATATATTAGATTATGTTTACTATAATTGTCTCCTAGCATTCTTTAGTTAATCTAGTATTATGTGTAATTGTAGTATTTGTTTGACATTTTATTTGTTAATTGGTTTGTTAGGTAAAACATTTTATATATTAGTTTTATTTATTTTATTTGAATCATTATATAGATATACCTATTAGTATCTATTTAATGTATTTCATAGTATTATAATACTGTTCATACTTGTATTAATTGTGTAGTAAGAGTAAATTAATTGTTTGTACAAGAATTGATTTAATAGTTTTATTTAATTATATGTATGTACTTTATACTTGTTTATATAGTTATTATCTATATATTGTTTGTTATAGTTGTGAATTATATTACAATTATATTTATATTATTATATAGATATATTATTTATTGTTTTATGTATGTTCTAAAGTATTATTTTCATTATTCATCACTTTTATCTATAAACTATAGTCTAGGTTAATAAATTATTTTGTTATATAATGTAATAATTGTCTGTATATTATTTATTTTTGTATTAAACATTGTTAAGTTAATTATATTATTATATTAATATTATTTGTCAAGTATGAGTATTTGTTTTGTAGTAGAATTATTATTTATTTAATGTTAAAGTTTAGTCACACATTGTGTTAACTTTTATTATTTAGTTCTGATTAACATAGTTTTGCTTTGTACTAAATGATTTACCTTTATAATCTATTATGTTTGTCTGTAACTTTTATTACTTAGTTAGTACTTAGTCTGTACATTTTGTTATTCTATTTTTATTCTATTTTTTGTAGTGTTTATAGTGTTATACTTTCTGTTCTATTGTTTATATTTAGTTATTAATTTTTTGTGTATATTATCCATTTTCTTCCCTTCAATTTAAGAAGGTATTTCTTTAAAGAATTGGATATTTCTTTAATGTTTATTAATTGTTATTATAATATAATATTTATATATAATAATTGTAATTACTTTCATAGTTTGATTTCTAATTATTAGTATTTTAAAACAGTGTGTAACATTTGTTATGTTTTATAATAAGTAATTTAAATATTATTACTATTATATTTTTGTTACTATTAATGTTTATCAACTTATACAATGTGTATTTTGTTTGTTATAGTAGATAAGTACACATTATATATAATATACAAGTTTTGTTTGTGCTTGTTATCTTTTATTAATTATTGTTTGTAATTATGAATGAATATTTTGTTTTTGTGTTAAAAACATATAGTAATTTGTTTGTTTTTGTATAATATTCATTTAATAACATTATAATTATTATTTATATAGTACTTTTAGTAAATGTACTGAGTTCTATTAAGTATACTTGTATTCATTATTGTCTATTTTATATTATACTGTTTAAGATAATAGTTTAAACATTTTATTAATTTATTTAATCATATTATATTATAATTATTTTCAATTGTAATTATTATAATAATGTGTTTATAATAATAATATTTGTATTATTTGTTATAATAACCTTATTAGCTTAATACTTTACTCTTACAAACTATATTATTATAATATAAATTTAATAATTGTTTGTTAAGGTATATACACTGTATAGTTAATGTTACTGTTACAACTTTGAAATTTATTATATAATCAGTTAGTAATAACATGTTCTGTATAATTAAACTGTATTAATGTATTGTTTCAAGTATATTAGAGATATAATTCTTTCATTCATTGTTAGTATACATTTACACAATTGTATTAATGTGTAAAGTAGTATTATTTGTTTAATAGTTATAATTTTTTGTACTTGTCTTATACTATAATTAGTATTTATATGTTATAACATTATTTCTTTGTGTATAGTTAGTTTATATACTCTATAGTATTGTTTTTTAGTTTATAATTATTTATTATACTTTTGTATATTTGTACTTGTCTGTATATCTTAAATATGTGTATTATATTTAATATCTAATAAGTAATTGTAATATCTGACATATAACTACTAAATCTGATATGTTATATATAATTGCTCAACTATAATATGTATTAGTTATTATATTGTTCTATATTTGTTTTGTTAGTTTTATCTGTATTATTATTATTATTATTATTATTATAGTGTTTACAATTGTATTATTGTTTATAATACATGTTAAATGTTTTATTTATTTGATTTAGTATACTATTTAGTATATATACACTTGTTTTGAGTATTAATTGTTTAACTATAATATTACTATATGTATTATTATTTAATTTATACTATAACATATGTGTACTTATTAACAGTGTTAATCATTTGTACTATTATAATGTTAATAGTAAAAGAGTAGTGTTTACTTTATTAATCTTTTTAATATTTGTTTATAGTATGATTAGTTAATTTATTATAATATAATCTCTATAATATTATAGAATATTTTAGTAATTAAATGTTATAGTAAGTAATACTTATTATAGTTTTAACATTACTTATATAGATTATATTATTACTAGGCTAATAATTATAATTACTAAGATAACAATTATATAATGTCTGAGTTGTATATAGTATAGTAAATTGTGTGTTTATAGTATATTAATTTGTGTTTAAAATACTTAAACAAGTAAGTTGAGTTTTATATTATATTATACTGTGTATATACATATAATGTATAAAACTGTATAGAGTATAAACATAGTAGAGTATAAATAAAGTGTAAGTAGAGAGTGTAAGACTTATAACTTATTAAGAAAGGAAAAGTAAGATTATGTGAAAGACTTAAAGAGATTATATAAAGAGGAGAGATAGTAGACTCAACTTACTCTCTTATAGTTTACTTTATTGTTTGTTAATTAGTTAGTTTATATATACTATATAAGTATGTTTTAAATGTAGAATGTATAATAAAAGGTATTCTATTATTATTTATTATTACTTATAATATAGTTTATATTATTTAAAACATACTCTTATATAGTCTTGTTTTAACACTACTCTTATTTAATAAAAGAGTTACTTTCTCCTTTTCCTAATATATTCTATTAAACTTGTACATTCTCTTATTCAAATTATTAATATTTATTAAACTATAAAATAGATTAATATGTTTTATATTTATCTTAATTACTTTAACTCTTACAATGTGTCTGAAAGTCTTACTTACTTTCTAGAAATCTTGTTCCTTATTAATTCTTTATAGTTTTAATGTTTAACTCTCTTAGCCTTGTCTGTTACTCTTGTTCTTTAAGTTAGGGTTAGGCTTGGGTTAGGGTTAGGGTTAGGCTTGGGTTAGGGTTAGGGTTAGGGTTAGGCTTGGGTTAGGCTTGGGTTAGGCTTAGGCTTGGGTTAGG
>NW_006760388.1:0-28045 GCF_000271605.1 Fomitiporia mediterranea MF3/22
GGGCTACACTTGCAGCTTGACTAAAGCAGGACTCCTCTACCCTCTCACCATACAAGTCTACAAGTCTTACCCTCTATACTCTATTCTATTACTATTCCTAAGAATTAGGACTAGTAAAGTGAGTATATCTTACAGATAGTAAAAACTTAAATCTAGTAGTACTAACTAGAAAGTTGACAAACAAGTATATAGGACTATTTGAAATAGAAAAACAAATAGGGGTAGTAAATTACAAATTAAAACTACTAGAAGGGATGAATATTCATCCAGTTTTCTACTTAGGATTGTTAATACCTTATAAAGAAAAGGAATATTTAGGAAGACAAGTGTATACTAATTCAGACCTAGAGTTAATAAACAAGGAATAGGAATACACAGTAGAAAACATACTAGATAGTAGGAAGAGGAGGAACAAATATTAATATTTGATCAAATGGTTAGACTATTTAGACATAGACAACACTTAGGAACTATTTGGAAAAGGATTAACTAATTCAGCAAAGTTAATCAGGGAATTTCACATTAATCATCCAAAAGTAGTAAAGCTACTACATCTAGAAAACTGGTTAACAAAGAGACTAGAGTATAGTTTACTAATAAGTAAAAGAATACTAGTTAAGAAACAGGATACAGGAGACATAATCCTACAAGAAGAACAAATGTGGAAAGAGTGAATGAAAAGGAAATCAGAGTCTTTAGAATACTTTAGTATTCTAGCTTCAGATTCAAGTACAAAAGAAATTAGGGAAGGGTTGGAGAAACTTTAGCTAAACAACAAACCTACTATAGAGAACTAACTACTAATAAGAAAAAGGAGACAAACAAGCAATTATAAGAGATAGCAACCTTAGAAAAAGATAAAAGGTACTTAGAACACAGAAGAATCTGAAGAAGACAACAGTACATACTATATAAAAACATTACAATTAGAAGAGGAACATACTAATTGTAAGGAAGAGTATAGGAAAATAAAGGAACACAGTACTATACTAGGAAATTCTATTATACAACAACTTGTAAGACAATAACAAATACAACCACAACTTACTCAAGAAGATGTAAACAATATTCTGAATCCAGACAGGATACTAAGAGCTCTTATTAAAGAAATAAGACAGAAGTACATAAAGAAATATGAAGAAGTAGAAGCTGTTAACAAATCATGAGTAAGAAGGACATAGGAAATAATCATAAGTACTCACTTTTTGAAAGTAAAAAGTAAGGAAGACAAAATCTTCTTAAGGGAAACTATTAAAAAGGGAGTAACTCTTATAGGAGGAGATAACAGACTCTAAATAGAGTAAAAGGTATAATAGAATGAGGGGTCCTAAATATAACATTAAACTATTCCTATAATAGATCTTAAATAATAAGAATATTATAGTATAGGGTCCTGAATATAACATTAAACTATTCCTACAAGAATTCTAAAGTATAAGAATATTATAGTATAAAAGTCCTAAATAAGACATTAAACTATTCCTATAATAAATCTAAAGGTAAGAGATTGTTATAGTATAGTAGCTCTTAACTGAGTGAGTAATGTTCTGAACATAACATTAAACTATTCTTATAACAAGTCTGAAGTACTAGATTGTTATAACAACATAATTTGAGTAAATCAGAAAATTACTTCTAATACAAGAATTAAAAGAGTATTAGTATATTATATGTCTCCTCTACATCTACAAAAGACATATAATAAGTGCTCTACACACACCTTCTAAACAGAAGTAAAACTAAAGGAGGTAACTAAACTGGAAACTATAAACAAGAGGGAATAACTTCCTACTAGTTAAATTTAGTCTTTAGAGTGTACTATTTCAGTCAGAGAGTCTAAATACTAGTCAAACTAGAACTAGCTAGTAAAGAACTAGGAGACAGAGGACACATTAGTCTATATTACAGACTGATACTAAAAGTAGAATTATAGCAACTAAGGTAAAGGTAGAAGCCCTTTTAATAAGTTAACTAGTTACAACTGTTAAAAGGAAAACTATACTCACAAGTGTGACTCTCACTTTTTAGCTATAAAAGTAAGCTGTAAAAGCTGAAATAAAAGAAAAAGGCATTTATATTCACTTTAATATAGAATACAAAAGAGACAGACTATAAAAGGAAAAGTATCTAAAAGAAAAGATACTAGTACAGAACATTCAAGACAAAGGAAAAAGAAGGAGGGAAGGACACAAATCCTACTCAAGATTAAATCCTAACCTAATCAATTATAAAGTAAGTATTTTACAATAGTAGTAATACTGTTTAAGAAAGTATTACTTAGGAGGGACTAGATGTTAGGAATTGTAAAATACAGTAACTAAGTTTGGAAAGCCTAACTTAAGACTTGGAACTAAGTAGTTTATAAACAAAACTCTATTAGTTACAAGTCTAGAGATTAGCCAGATCAACTAGGCTACCTTTGTTGTCCTACTTAGTAAGAACTCTAGCTTAGTATTATAAACCTCTAATCATTACTAATGAGTAATCAATCTATTAGTAGAGAGAGGGGATAGGAAGGAGTAAGTACTAAGTCAGTTAGGAAAAGGTAACAAAACCTGTAGACAAGGTCTTTATCTCTCTAAGGTTAAACATATACTCTAACACTGTATTACTTAATAACCTTAACTAAAGACAAGTCATTTAGAATGCTTGTATAGAGAGAGGATCTAGAAAGAGTATAGTGTTCAAAGTAAGGAGAATGGTAGAGAAAGACTAGGAGAAAACCTGAAGAGATAAAGGAAAATATTATACTTACTTATAAGAGAAACTATATAGTTAGCTAGGAACTCTTTGTACAAAGACAAAGGACTATTAGAGCTAGTAAAGAGTCAGAGCTAGTACTTTAAAGCTCTATACTTGAGGAGAACTAATACTAGTGTAAAGGAAAGGAACTAAGAGCTCTAAGGAGAGACTATAGGAAAGTAGTCTCCTTTATACACTTTACTTATACAGATAGGAAAGTAATAAAGTTATAAACATAAGGACTATATAAGGACAACATAAGGAATACATAAGACAATCTAGAACTTTAGTTGTAAGTTCTAGGATTGAATACAGAAATATAAAGATAAGGTTAGAAGTTAATAAGGATAATTGTCTTCTAAACTAAGTCTATTAAAGAAGACTTAGGGAAAGATTTAAAACATTAGTTGTCAGTTCTAGAGTGTACACAAGACAGTCTAGAACTTTGGTTGTAAGTTCTAGGAGTAGTACAAAAGTACAGTCTTTTATATTATAAAAGTTATAAGAAGTTATTAGAAGTTATAATACTCTACCTTATAAGAAAGTGTATTACAAACTAGTATATAAGAAGTACAGGTTGAGTCAGACAGAGTTATAAGAAGATTATAAGAACAATAGAAAGCTCTACTTTATAGAAAAAGTATTATACAGCTTACACAGTATAACTAGTTAGAAAAACTTATAAGGAGTCATTAAAAGTATAAGAGAAAGTATAGAAAACATAATAATACAGTAAAGGAGTCATTAGAAGATTAATCTAGAATATAAGAAGACACAAACTAGTGTAACATACAGTCTAAAGGATTAGCTAGCTCTACTTTATAAGAACAACAGTAAAGGGAGTTACTAAAGTTACTAGAGTAACATTACTCTAGTAAAAAGTATATAAGAAGGCTAGTTTAGCTTTTAAAAGATAGTTTTATTAACTTAAGTTACTTAGTACTTAGAAGTACTCTACTACTAACCTACTAGGCTACACTTGTAGCTTGACTAAAGTAGGACTCCTCTACTCTCTCACTCTACAAGTCTACAAGTCTTACTCTTTATACTCTATTCTATTACTATTCCTAATAATTAGGACTAGTAAAGTAAGTACATCTTACAAAACATGAGTTATATATATTAAAGATAAAGAAGGTAGCTTAAGCTAAAGGGAAAGTGTAATACAAGTAAAAGGGGACTATATGTATGACTCAGGATTGGAACTAAGAATAGGTAGTTTAGAGCTTAGAACTAGGAACTGTATATATAGTCTAAGACTATGTAAGAGAGTTCTAGAACAAAACTCTTAGAACCCTTAGAACTGTAGTAAGCTGTATAATAGGCTTACACTCTTCCCCCCTCTAAACTACTACTACTACCTGTACAGGTAAAAGTCTAACTATGTGTGTAAAATGTTTAGAGTAGAGTTCTAAAGCTTAGACTCAGATTTCTACTTTTTTTCTTGTTTACTCTATCCTTCTTATTTAATAAGGTATTACTAACCTCTACCTTAGTAGTACTAGTCAATAATGTAAGAGACTTTGTAGATTTTGTCTATATTATTAACAGGTCTAAAGTGTGTAAAGGTTTAGTCTAAGAACAGTGTAAGCCTACCTAACAGCTTACAACAGTTTCTACACAGTTCTACACCTGTCCTAGTATAGTACTATGTTTCCTGTACACAGATTCTTATAGTAGAGAACTTACCTTTGTTATAGTTAGGAATACAAACTGACACAACAAAGGTAAAGAATACTAACTATATATACTAAGGAAATAGTTCATACTTAAAGGGGAAGACAAAAGGAGATAGTATGTATCTAAGAATGCTAGAAAGGTGATTATAACAAAAGGGGGACTTAATGTAAGTACAAAGGAAAAGTGTGTAGCTTAGTAAGTTGTCTGTACATGTATGAGTTTGTATTCCTGACTGTAACAAAGATACCTTTGTTCTGTCAGCCTTTGTATATTACTACAAACTTAGAACATGTTTGTAACAGTGTTTAGTACTTTTCTAGTACTGTTCTACTTTTTTTTAAC
Source organism: Fomitiporia mediterranea MF3/22 (assembly GCF_000271605.1). Taxonomy (NCBI): domain Eukaryota; kingdom Fungi; phylum Basidiomycota; class Agaricomycetes; order Hymenochaetales; family Hymenochaetaceae; genus Fomitiporia; species Fomitiporia mediterranea. Next base: position 4,765 of record NW_006760388.1, read on the forward strand.
ATTAACAAAGTAGTCTTTGTTATACTATATGTTAGTAAGGTTCCTCTAACCTTCCTAAATGTCTCCTACTGTTAGTAAGGTTCTCTAACCTTCCTAAACACTCTCTACTGTTAGTAAGACTCTCTAGCCTTTCTAAACACACTATTATAACTCTGAAGCAAGTTCAGCCCTCTTTCTAACTACATATAACTAGGTCTTGTTTCTCTTAGTACTAAGTATCTTTAGAAGCTACTATAGTTACTTCTCTGTTGACTAGAGAATCTGTATTCACTTTCCTAACACTACTACCATTTATAGTTACTCTAAGTTCAGATTTAGAGAGTAGCTCAGAGTTATTAGAAGTAGATAGTAATGTAAGTAAGTCTACTCTAAGATACTAGAAAGTTATAATGTTCTAAACTATGTTTACTAAAGTTTAGTTGATCTGAGAGAATACTATAAAGCCTCTAATATTGACTCTAGACAATCTAACACTATATACTCTCTAGTTATAAATCTTTACATTCTGTAAGTATGTGTCTACCAAATCTGTTTGTTAGAATATGTTTTCTTAGGTTATTACACAAGTAATGAGAGTGTAGACCCTGATAATAATATATATTTAGTTAATAAGTTGTTTGTTTTTATGTTATTTGTCTGTCTGTATGTCTTAGATATTCATTGTCTCATTATTTCATATCTGATACTTATTACATATCTGATACATGTCTTGTATTGTGTATCTAATACATGTTTCTTAGTTCTGTATCTGTTCTATTAATTCTGTGTCCATTCTGTTTGTATGTGTATTAATTGTTTTACTAATACTGTAGTGTCTGTAATTGTATTATTAATTGTAATACATGTTAACAGTCCCCTTCAAACATTTACAAGACCTATTAAGTCTGTAAGGTGTTTGATTTTTGGAACATGTAGTAATTTAGTTAGAATGTCTGCCCTTTGATTGTCTGTTTAAATATACTTAATATTAATAAGTTGTTCCTCAACATAACATTTAATAAAATTGTGTTGTAAGCCAATATGCTTAGTTCTTGTTGAGTATTTCGTTTTGTCTACTTCTATAGATTTAATTACTGCTTGATTATCACAATAAATATTTGTAGGTGTATTAGAGATCTACAGTATCTTATCTGCTAAGTATTATAATACTATAGCTTCTTGTATTCTGTTTGATAGTACTATTATTTCTGCTTTGTACATAGATAAGGATACTAGTTTTTGTCCTTTACTTGACCAAGATATGAGTGATTCTCCTAAGAAGAATGTGTATCCAGATATTACTTTATTATTTTCTTACATTATTCTGTCTACATCTGTATAACCAGTAATATTATTATAATTTCCTTGTCCAAATACTAACCATTTATCTTTGGTTCCTTTTAAGTATTGTATACAATGTATTACAGTATTATAATGTAACATACTTAAGGATTTTAAGTGTTTTGCAAGTTGTAATGTTATAAACACTATGTCTGGTTGTGTACAATCCACAATATATTACAAGGATCCAACTATATTCATATACAGTATTTTGGACATAAATATGTGTTCATCTTCTAGTAGATTATTGTCTGTAACTAATTGTATATTTGGTTACATAGGTGTTTGCAAATTCTTTTTGTTTTGCAAGTTATATTGAATTAATACATTTTCAATATAATGTCTTTGTCTCATCATTATCATTCATTTGTTTCTGTTGTGTTTGATTTCTATGCCTAGTAACTAATGTAATTTGCTTCTGTCTGTAATTTCTATATATGATTGTAGAGAGTTTTTAATCATATTAATAATATTATTACTTTACACAACAATAGTTATATTATTAATGTGAACTAATAGTATTATAACTGTATGTTTGTTTTTCTTTACATAAAATACTGTAAAGTTGTATTCTGATTGTGTAAAACCAATTGTATTAAGTATTCAGCATAAAGTTTTATACTATTGTTGTCTGGCTTGTTTTAAACTGTATAATACTTTGTGTAATTATAATACTTGTCCTAGTTTTAACTTTATTAAATCACTTAGTAGAGGTTTAATAAATATTATTTCATTGTTATCAAGTTCTCTATTTAAATATACAGATTTAACATCTATTTAATGTATTTCATAGTTCTTTGAACATCCCTATACAATAGTAAGTCTTATTGAAGATATGTGTACAGTAGGTACAAATAGATTATTATAATAATAATCTTTACTGTCTTGTTGAAATATTCCTTGTACAACTAATCTAGCTTTTTGTTTCTTAATAGAATTATCTGCTAGACATTTTGTTTTATATACAAATTGTGTTCTAATAATGTTTGTATTATTAGGAGGATATACTGTCTCCCAAGTATTAGAGTGTATTAATTGTTGTACTTTGTCATCTATAGCTTTATTCTAAAGCTCACAATCACTTCTATTAATTGCTTCTTTATACAATAATGGATCTACTATTATTTCTGTATGTAATTTGTTAAATTTGTTAAGATAAATCATTATATTTGTTTTGTCAACATATGATAGACCTTTTAAGTGTTTGCTAGGTAAATTTGTTTCACCTAAACATTCTGTAACTTTGCACTTCTGAGTAGAGCATTATAGTTGTATAGTTGTATTGGATTTTCAATCAGATTCAGTAGATTCTTGATTGGATTCATTAGATTACATATTTTCTACTAATTTCTACTTGTTTTGTGTTTTCTGTTAGTAATTCACTTTCTCTGAAAGTGTTCCCTCATCTTCTGAGAGTGTAATAAGGTCCTGTTGTAAATGTAGAGCTGTTTCAGAGTAATAGTTTGAGTTGTTTTGTCTAGGAGAAACATATTAAAGATGTTTAATTACTTAGGGAGCTTCTGTTTGAGCTTCTAGAACATTCAAGCCTATCTTCTTTCCTTTAGATTTTGTTTCAGTGTGTGTCTGTCTTTTGTGTACTTGATAGTAGTATTTGTTTCTGTTGCTAGATCCTTTAGACTCAGGCATATTGTTGTCTTTCTTAATATCTAATTTGCTTTCTTGGATTTCTTCCAAGTCCTCTTTAATTTGTGAAGGTTTTGTGTTAAGGAATTGTATATTACATTTGATAGTTATTTTTCTATCATACTGTATAATATGACCTTTTGAATTATTGTCAAAACCTATCCATCATTCATAATAACCTCTATCTATTATTTTAGATAGGTTTTCATTCTGTATTATAATGTATTAACTAAATTTGTGTATGTTATTAATACTAGTATTGTGTCTGTATCATTTATAATAAGGAGTTATATATTCTATTACTCTTTAAGAAGTTCTATTATGAATATATGCTTGTAACATTACTACTTCTGCCTATAAGCATAATAGAATGTTTTGTAAAGTAATAGTGTTAGTAACAGTATAGAGGGGACCTGAAGGCTCAGTAAGGGGACCTAGGCTACAACTATCCTACACAACAGAAATACAGAATGTAAGTACTAGAACATAGTCAGAACTTACAGAACAAATATAGAGAGAGAGTAAAACAAGAGTAGAGTATATAGAGTAAGCTTAAGAGTACAGGACTACTTAGAGTAGACAAGATTAAGACTACAGAACCAGTCTAATCTTGTACACATATATATACTAAACTATACAAGAGTACTCAGAGAGTATGAGTCACTAAGAATGATAAGCTATAAAGAATGAAAGAAAGGAAGGTCAAAGATAAAGGTATAAAGAATGAAGGGATAGACAAAGGGTAAGAGACTATAGAATGAACAAAGAATGAAAGAGTAGTCAAAGGAACAGAATGATAGAGTAAGGAGGGGTAGTAGTAAGAGTTAGTACACATATAGTTTATAAATAGTACTCCTAAGAGACAGAAGTCCTAAGTTCTAGTACAGAAGAGTGTAGAACCCTTAGAACTAAAGGTATGAGAGTAGAGAACTATAACATTACCCTCTCTCTAAAACCAATCATCCTAATTAGTAAACATTAGACTTAGTTAGTAGTTTAAACATAAGTCAGAACAGTAGAGCTTGAAAATCTGTAAGACTGAGTTTGTACAGAGTACTAGGATAAAGCTAATAAAAGTCTTGGATTGTCTTAAGAGTATAAGTAAGGTTCTTAGTAAGTTTCTAAGTATACTCTTCAACTAGGTACCCTTTCTAGTAAACAAGGAATTTGAGTTTTCTGTATAGTAACTTAGTATCTACTATATACTCTACTTTGTATTCTAGTTCAGAACTAATGAGTTCTAGTAAAGGTAGTAGGGATCTTTATTATGAAGGAAAACCTGAATTATAGTACTAAGACAATAGAGTCTTGTTGAACACTAAGTGTATACACTTTTGTTAACATTAGCAATTGGCATACTCATAATGTCTTGGATAGCATGCATATATGCTGTCATAAGTATGTCATTGAGACAGAACATACTGAACTGAGACACACATCCAAAACATAGATATCATTAGTATAAATAGTACTCTAATTAACAGACAATGAAGCTTAACAAACAATGAGCAGAGTCCACTGCACCCCTTGTTGTGTGATTCCCCTCTAAGATGCCTTAAGATTTAGGCAGGCTAACAGGTTATGAGCCTTGCACTCCCTGCTCATATCTACATTGCTACTATGCTTTTACCAAATCCCCTACAAATGGAACGTCCTAAAATCATCTTCTTAGTGACTATGATTTGCCCCTAGTGGTAATGTGTAGTACCTTGAACACTTCAGTGTACTATTTGCTATAGTACCATTGATATGATACATTTAATCATATTACACTTGATAAGTATCATCAAACTACTCCATTTAATACTGAGTCCATTTGATTCTACACATACAATCTATTCTATTCACTCACAAACCTTTGGTGCCCCCATACAAGCATACCAAATGCAAATTGTCTTGTCTCAAAGACTACAATTGCTCTATACAACAAGACATGCTATGATACTTGTAACTGGAACGTATTATCTACAAGGACCTAGACACACCTGTCTGAGCATCCCAAACACACATTGATTTATTAAAATAACTTCAGACAGACAGACTAGTTGCTTTAACTACAGCTACAGAGATACATTATAATAATAACATCTCACATTACAGACGAACATTTGATATTATATTAATAATACAAACGAATAATACGAAAACAAGAGTATAAATGCAACTAAAGTATAATAACTCAAATATAAAAACAATTTATACTATCACAAATGCACAGTCACAATAAATAACATATATTTACCATATACAAATATATTGCATAGATATACAAACGTATACAATGAAATAATAAAACATATTGTATAGATATACAAATATACAAACATACAAAATAATAATAATGCATTCGAGTGCATAAAACTATTAATTATTAAATAATACAAAGTTATATGCAAATGCAATTGAACGAACACATAATAACAATAAAAACAATTAATAAAACATACGAAACAATGTTGCAAACATTCGAAACGTATAATAACAAACATATATACTTATACAAAGTATTAAATTAAATTAAACCATAACATTACAAACGAAGAAACAATATAATGATGCATATATGCATAATATTGACATTATAAACTATACAGACAAATACATATCTTATACCTTGCACAATTACTATTACAATGCAAAAATTGGACAAACAATAGTTACAAATACATTGTAACAATATAATGTATTAATAAGATATACATGATAATGAAGTATTAAGTTGATACAATTAATACAAACAGTTTAAACAATATAAACATATTTTGGACACATTGAAAAAATATTATTAACATACAAAATGTTATAAACAATTAAACGTTACTTAAAAACTTGACAAAATACAATAATACAGATGTAAACAAAACAGCTAATGGTATGAAACATTAGAGCCTAACATTGGATAGTCCAAAGGGCCAAGCAACAAAAAGAACACTGCTGCCAAGTACACAAAAGTCAGACACACACTGGAACACAACCCAAAAAAACAAGATAAGCTTGGGTGTCCTGGAAACTCAAACAGACACTCTACAAATGATTATACACAATGTATTAATCAATCACTGTAAACAGCAGAAAGATATTTATTCACAAAGAATATATCTATGATCAATACATAATGAATATTATTAACTATTTGAGATTTGAATGATATCATAACAGTGCATCTTTCACAAATAAAAATTCGGATAAAAACAATAATAAAAAATAATAAACAAAACGAAAACAAAACACAATAGCTCAAATACTTTTGTCATCAAACAGAAGACAAATGATACTAAGCAAATCTAAATAATGCATCACAATGTATGCAAATATAACAGACGAAATACACAAACTTATCCTTACTAAATAATACTATGGATTATAATTATCCAAATAACAAACTATTTGGACGTACACATAATAATTAAATGAAATACACAAGCATACATACAATCTATTTGAGTATAAACTTGAATAACATTCAGTATAACACCCAAAAAGAAATAATAACTAAATCAGACAAAGATAACAAATAACATCAAACACATAAGTCCATTAGAACAATACAAAAGTATTGGACAAAACAAAATACATGCATTCATATACAATGCTTAAACGAATAATAGAATGACGAAAACGTATGAATGAATCAATTATACACAAAAGCCAATTGCTTAAAGCAAACCTTCTTGAATTGAAGGGGAGTAATAACAGCATATATTCACAAAACATAAAACATAACAAACAAACGATGGAAGCATAGCAAACGATTAAATGATGCAGAAATATTGACTATGTCACTATTTAACCTTGTACATCCCACAAAACACAATTATAAAGTTATTACAACAAATTCAAAGCAAATCTGTTCAATCCAATGAGTGAATCTGTTCAATCCAATGAATCTGACAATAAAATGCCTACACAGGAGATACATTCTCTGGAATCTTTGATGGTCACACTATACATAGCACTATTGAACGTATTACAAACAAATATATATTACAGAGCATATATCTAAATACAGAGAAGTATGCTACATGCAATAATGTTGAGCAGAAAAGCATCTCCAGTGCATATTGAACAGAACTATGTCTTCCACAACAGAATGTATGTTACATTGAAAATAACAATCATGTATCACACAAAACTTCCAACACTTATTCCCTAACATGTAGGACATAATAGTAAACGAATAATTAAATAAACAAAATAATATTCAGACGTATGACCAGGAAATAGTCCAGGCAATGAAGCCAAAGGAATGGCACATATTCCCAAAGCAATCTACACTAGACACACAAAGCACTTGCTAAAAATTAAAAGAAGCAACAGATGTAACAGTAATCAAAACGTTAATCCTTTTGAATAAAACAAGATAACATTGATCATAATGAACAAAAATGAGCAATACACTCAAAATAGATGAAATAAATTCATATTTCATAACGAATGCACACATATATTCGGCAAATAAAGCAAATATAATGATTAAAATCATTATAAACAAAGTTTAATACGAAAATAAACTAAATACAGACGAATAAAACGTTATCTAACAAGATAAATCATTGATTCATACTACAAATGGCAAACAAAATGACGAATAACAAGAATAATACTTTGGAACATATATAAAAGGATAAAGAACATATCCATATGATAAATGCAAATATTATCCATACATAATATGCATATTAAACTGAACGAAACAGCAAAAATAGTATGCAAAGAACTATGACATATATATTATTGATTCTACACAACTATATAATCGATAATCACACAAAAGATTCACTTGCTATCATTGCAATAATGAATATAAATGCAAATAGCATTAGAATTACGAAACACAACGAAAAGATAACAAACAGTATATCTATAAACGAAATATAAACAAGAAGAGAAACAAAAATACTCTATCTAACTTGTTAAAACAATGAGATACAATGTTGAACGAATACTATAATTGTGCAAAGCATTACACTGATTAAACAAAGTAATAGTTATACTATTGGGATTACAATTGCAAGAATCCACAATTAGCATTACTATTGAAATGAATGATGCAGACACACATATGACAAGAACCTACATGATTTACCTAATAACAATGTATCATACTGTGAAGGTTGTTCTGGATGCATTAAAATACGTACAAGCAGACAATACATTCATAATATATGATATAATGCACCAAGTCACATAGCAGAATGTGCAGCCAGATATAAAAAGAAAACAAATAAAAATACCTCTTTAACCTCAGCATGAAGCAATCTGGCAATTATAGACTAGGAATCTATATTATGAAATTCAGGCAATACAATGCTTCAATCTGACAGTGTAAAATCAGTTTACTACTGAGTGTACATAAACATATACAGCAATATACAGACAAGGACAGCAATGATGAATGAAGGACATCATATGCATTATATATAAACTTCATTGGCATGAATTAATTCACCAAAAGTACAAACAAATACTTTATTAGTACAAACTACTTTGCCAAAAGTTAAAATAAAACAGAATTCCATGATATCAAAGCAATACTATACTAGTAACAAACAATACAGTTGATGTGATCAAATAAACATATCATCCAATTGAATAGTAAACAATACTATTGGATAGATAAATGTTGCAATCAAATAAAGATCAATTAACTATTGAGTAACATGGCCAAACAAAAACAATAGATCTTTTAATATTAAAGAAAGAAACGAACAAACCATTGTGATAACCATTGTTATATGCACATATATGCAAATACGAAACGGCTGAAGAGATTCTGCAGGTCTCTGAAGCATTAATAAACAATTTGCAATGTATTCATTGATACATAAAACAATTTATTACAGAAACACTATTGTTATTGAACAATACAATACAGACGACCTTTGAAAACAACTTTGAATATGTTTAATAACATCAAATAAACTTATTAAATAATGTTGGACGAATGTAACACACAGTGGACTTACAGACAAAACATCTATGTGATGTAACTATCATTATAAACATTACATCTATGCATAACACGTATGCAAACAAAAGAATAGATGAATGAATGGACGAATAAAGTGAACAATAATGATAATATACAATTGGCAGTACATACTGCAAATCAAACGTCTTATAGAATATCTATTAAGAGTTTGAAGGGGAGTGTTAACATTAGTGATCAGCATGCTCATAATGTCTTGGATAGCATGCATATATGCTGTCATAAGTATGTCATTGAGACGGAACATACTGAACTGAGACACACATCCGAAACATAGATATCATTAGTATAAATAGTACTCTAATTAACGGACAATGAAGCTTAACAAACAATGAGCAGAGTCCACTACACCCCTTGTTGTGTGATTCCCCTCTAAGATGCCTCAAGATTTAGGCAGGCTAACAACTTTTATATTGTTAGAAGTTAGAGTTTGTAGATAGAGGTACTAACCTTCTTTTTAATAATAAAGGGTCTGAAGCACTTGTTGTCCAACTTCTTCATTAGGCAATCTAAGGTTAGATTAGTAGCTTCTAGTATAACTTTGTTACTAGACTAGTAATCCTTAGCTACAAACCTCTTCTAATCATAGTTCTACTTTATAACTTATACTACCTTCTTTAAAAGAGCTTGTGTGTCCTCCCTAGTCTTGTACATCTGTTCTACAAAGTCTGTTACAGATTCAGAACTACTGTTCTAGTTTAGAACTGTCTCCTAGTACAAATGTCTCTTATAGTTGAGGAAGAACAGAGACTGTTCTGTTACAGAGTGTTACTAGTTATTGTACACAAATTCTGTTAGTACTAACTATTCAGACCAGTCTGACTGTTAATAATTAATGAACATCTAGAGATAGAGCTTAATCTTCTAATTTACTTACTTAGTTTGACTATTAGTCTGTAAGTAATATATAGTAGAAGGATTTCCTTGAATTCTAAGAAGTATATACAAGTTCTATATAAATTTCAACTTAAATTGTAGTCTATAATTGTGAATAAGCTTCTAAGAGAGTCTGTACAACTAGAAGACATAATTCTAATAGATACACACTATACTTTTAGAAGTAAGTTCTGTTTAGGTTGAAACTGTGTAGACTTGTTTAAATAATCAGTTAACAATTATATAGATAGTATTGTAACCCTAAGACTTAGGTAGCTTACTAATCAGGTCTACTAAGACTTCCTCCTAAGAGTAATCTAGAATCTGATACAAATGTAGAAGAGCTCAAACCCTTGTCTGGTAGGTCTTAGTCTGTTAGTATATATTACAACTAGTCACATACTTTAGAATTTCCTTCTACATTCCTAGCCACTAGTAGTTCCAAGTAATAAGTTCTTACATTTTGTGTTAGTCTAGATGTTCTATAGTCAGATTATTATAATGAGCTCAGACAATGTCCTCCTACAGCTTCTGATCCTTTAGAATGTACAGTTAGCCTTTTTAGTAAACATATCTATCTTTATCCTCCTTCTAATCCCTAGCCTGCTTCTCTAACTACTTCACTACAACCTGGTCCTGTATGTGTCTCAGAGCTTACTATATACAGGTGACAAAGTTAACATCCTTAGATTCAAGTCAGATCTCTTAGATTGTCTCAGACACAAAACAGGAATTGTTTAGAAGAACAAGATTTTTATTATTATTCTCCCCCCTTTTATAACCTACTTGTCTTAAGAGTAAATTAGCTTTCATTATTTGTGTTCTAGGTTTGTAAGTTAGTACAAAGTTATAGTCTTACAGTTCTAACATCTAACAGGCTTAACAGTAGTTAAGCTTCTAAGGTACTTAGAAGTACTAGAGATTAAGGTGATTACTCTAAATCTTAAACTTCTGTACAGTACTAAGGAGATATTAACACTACTCCTTTAGGGAACAGACAATTGTAAAGAGTTCCTTATTATAGATAGAGTAGTTCTGTCTGTTATAGAGAGGGATTCTGATCAGAACACTATTAGACACTACTTTCTATTAATAAACTAGGACAGTACTACTCTATTTGTAAAGTTGAAAGAGTTGACTTTGACTCAGAACTTGTTCACAACTGTCAGAACTACTAATACAGGCTTACTAGTAATAGTCTACTTAAGGGACTCAAACATAAACTACTACTAATTACCCTATTACTAAGGGACATCTTTGCTAGTAAGATTGTGAAGAGGCTGAGTAATAGTACTAAAGTCTTGAATAAAGTGTTAGTAGTAGTTTGTAAACCTAAGGAATGTTTGAACCTGTTTCAGGTTCTAAGGTTATAACTAGTTCCAAACTACAGTTACCTTTGTCAGATTTATACAAATCTCTCCTTCACTAATTACAAAGCTTAGATAATCTACTGACTCCTGTACAAAAGAACACTTTACTTCTTAGAGGAACAGTTTATTATTTTAGAGCTACTATAGAACTACTTAGATTAGTTAGTAATAATACTCAACTATTTAGGTGAAGATTAGAATGTTGTTCAGATACACACTAACATACTCTAAGTTAATCAGATCTGTAAGGATGTGATTCATGAATGACTAGAACATTGTAAGTAAGTTAGTTAGTCTGAAGAACATTATAGTTAGTTTGTACAATCTATAATTAGTTTAGAACACAGCCTTCTACTCATTTCTGTCTCAGATCTGAATATTATTGTATTCTTATTAAACATTCAACTTAGTAAAAACTCTAAATGTATACATCTTATTAATAAGCTCCTGAATTAGAGAGAGTAAGTACTTGTTTTTAACAGTACCTTTATTAAGGTAACAATAATTCTAAACTAGACAGAGCTTCCTGTCTTTCTTTTTGACAAAGAAGAAAGGGGAGTGTTAGCATTTATTCTGGATAAATGCATCATATGTCTTAGACATGTCTTCCAAGACATACATCTGAGACACACAATATTAGATAGCATATATAATACTTAATATAAGGACAATGAAGCTCATAGGACACAAAAAACAGTACACAACACATTACCAACTACACAGTCAACTTGTATCAATGCCTACACACCATGAGCAAAGCCCACTGAACCCCTACTAGTGTGAACTACTCTAAGGGAATCATTGTGACCTCAAATTGCTAACAGGTTATGAGCCTTGCACTCCCTGCTCATATCTACATTGTTACTACACTTTTATCTTACCCTCTACAAACACAACTCTTCGAAATCATCATCTAAATGATTATGATTCCTCCTCACTGGCTATATGCATGACTATATGCACCACAATTGTCATTGCAAACACTTCAGTGTACTATATACCATAGTACAAATGATATGATACACTCAATCATACTAAACTTGATAAGTATCATCAAACTACTCCATTTAACACTGAATCAATTTGATTCTACATGTACAATCCATTCTAATTGTCTACAAACCTTTGGCACTCTCATCTGAGCATACCAAATGCAAATTGTCTTGTCTGGAAGACTACAATTGCTTTATACAATGAGATATGATACAATACTTGTAACCGGAACATATTATCTACATGGACCTAGACACACCTGTCTGAGCATCCTAAACACACATTGATTTATTAAACTAACAAGACATGTATTGGATACACAATACAAGACATATATTGGATACAGACAATGTATCAGATGTCTAAGACATACAGACGGATGAACTAGTTGCTTTAAATGCAATGAGTACTCAATAATACTATATCCAAACACTGAATTACTTCATCTTACACTACAGAGACACATTATATTAATAATGTCTCACATAATGAACAAACATTTGATAGTATATCAATAATATAAATGATTAATACTATAAACGAAAGAACAATGCTAGCAAAGCATAATAACAATATAAAGAAATATATTGCAAACGTATAATCAATCTAATAATGATTAGGCAAACGAATAAAACAAAAACGAGAGTATAAATGCTACTAAAGCATAATAACTCAAATATAAAAACGATTTATACTATCACAAATGAACAATCATGATAAATAACATATATTTACAAAATACAAACATATCACATAGATAAACAAATATACGAACGTATGAAGTAATAATAATGCATTTGAACACATAAAACTATTAATTGTTGAATAACACAATGTTGTATGCAAAATACAATCGAACAAACACATAATAACGTATAAAACAAGTAATAAAACATACGAAACAATGTTGCAAACAGTCTAAACATATAATAACAAACATATATACTTATACAAAGTATTACATTAAATTAAAACATAATGCTACAAACAATGAAACAATATAATGATACATATATGCATAATATTGACACAATATCAATACTATACAGACAAATACATATCTTATACCTTGCACAATTACTATTACAATGCAAAATCGAATGAACAATAGTTACAAATATATTGTAACAATATAATATATTAATAAGATATACATGATAACAAAGTATTAAGTCAATACAATTAATACAATCAGTATAAACAATATAAACAATTAAATATCACTTAAAAACATGATGAAATACAATAATACAGACGCAAAACAAAACAACTAATGCTACAAAACATCAGAGCCTAATATCAGATAGTCTGAAGGGCCATACAACAGAACGAACACTGCTGCCAAGTACACAAAAGACAAACAAACGTTAGAACAAAATCCAAAGAAACAAACATAAGTTTGGAACTCAATCAAACACTTTACAAATGATTAAACACAATGTGTGATGGATTTAATAGATCACTGCAAATGGCAGAAAGATAGAATTCACAAAGAATAAATCTATGATCAATACTTAAAGCATATCATTAGCTATTTGAAGTTCAAACAATATCATAACAGTGTATTCTTTGTTAACAGCCTTGCTTGAGCTTGCACCTATCACAAAAGAATAAAATACATAAACAGAACAGAAACAAAACACTATAGCTTGAATACTTTTGTCATCAAACAGAAGACAAACAATACTGAGCAAATCTAAACAACACATCATAATGTATGTAAATATAACAGACGAAATACACAAACTTATCTTTGCTAAATAATACTATGGATTATAATTATCCAAATAACAAACTATTCAGACGTACACATAATAATCAAACAAAATACACAAGCATACATGCAATCTATTTGAGTATAAACTCGAATAACAAAGAGTACAAATGCTATAAAGAATTACTAACAAAATTGGACAAAAATAATGAATAACATTAAAGTTATTGAACAAAACACATTCACACATTAATACACAATGCTTAAACAAATGATTAAATGACGAAAACACACAAACAAATTAATTACACACACACAAAAGCTAATTGCTCAAAGCAAACCTTCTCGAATTGAAGGGGAGTAATAGCATATATTCACAAACATAAAATTCACAAAACATAAAACATAACAAATAATAGAAACATAGCAAACAATTAAATGATGCAGAAATATTGACTATGTCACTATTTAACCTTGCACATCCTACAAAACATAATTACAAAGTTATTACAATGAATAAGAAGTGAATCTGTTGAATTCAACAATGAAATACCTATACAAGAGACATTTTCTCTGAAATCTTTAATGGTCACACCATACATAGCACCAATTGAACATATTACAAACAAATATATTACAGAGCATATACCTAAACACAAAGAAGTATGCTACATACAAAGATGTTGAGCAGAAAAGCATCTCTGGTACATAACAAACTATACAGAAATATTGAACACAAATACACTTTCCTTAAATGGAACGTATAATACATTGAAAATAACAATCATGCATCATGCAAAACTTACAACACTTATTCCCTAGCATGCAGGACATAATAGTAAACAAATAATCAACCAAACAAAGTAATATTCGGACAGATAATTAAGAATTAACACAATGTAGCCAAGGAATAGCACATATTCTCAAAGCAATCTACACTAGACACACGAAGCACTTGCTAAAAATTAAAAGAAGCAACAGACATAACAGCAATCAAAACGTTAATCCTTTCAAAGCAAACAAGATAATGTTGATCATAATGAACGAAATGAGCAATACACTCAAAATTAACAAAATAAATTCATATCTCATAACGAACACACACATATATTCAGTGAATAAAGCAAATATAATGATTAAAACAATATCAAACAGAATTTGACACAAAATAAGCAATAAAACGAACGAATATTATAATATATGATGAAAAATAGAACTGTGAAGCACACTACTTCATCTATCTACAAAATAAAAGCAACAAACACATATTATAACTGTGTAGAGCAATATATTAATCAAATAAACATTATGCAATGATAATAAAACATTATCACAACAATAAAACAATACAAACATACGAATAACATTATAGTTTGTAAAAGTTGAAGGACACATTAAATGATAACAAACACAATGCACACATATATTGATAATAAATATATCTACTGCAAAACAGTGAAACAATACAAACATATCATATGTTTAAAACATAAATAATGTGTCTAAACAGACTTACAAACAGTCAGATGATAAAACAATACAAATAACAGAAGAATAAAACCTCAATCAACCTTAATATGAAGCAATCTGACATATCATACATGATATTACAAATTGTGAACAATACAATGCTTCAATATAAAGGCATAGAACTACAATTGAATGCTTAAAAGGTATGAATACGAAACAAAACGAACAATGATGATACATGATGAATAGAGGACATCATAATAACATCAATAACACATTTTACAAGCATGATTCAACAGTTTCATTGTGAAAGTAAAAGTGGAAAAACTACTAGTAACACAATTCAAATGTGCAAGAATACAAATTAATGTGAACAAATTAATAACACACACATTGTTATTAAATATAGTATTAACTATACAAACAAAACAATATGAATGAATTACAATTATAATTACACTTTGAGTGTAAGAATACAAAACGAACTACATGTATAATAATACAAATACAAACGGAACAAATAACAGAACAACTGCAGAACAATACAGTATGATAAAATAAACATACTATGACACGAAACAAACAATATGACATGAAAAACAAACAAAACAAAATCATATCATATCATATTATATTGCAAACAAGAAAACTACTATCATACAAATGATAAAACATTATAGTGACAACTATAACATTAATAATATTAAAACTACGAACGAACGAACGCTAAAGAGATCCTACAGCTCTCTTGGCAATCATAATTGAATTAACAATCAATTTATTACATCAAACGTTATAATAATACATTGGACGAACGCAACACTTATAGTGGACTTAATATACAAAGCAAACGAAACATTTACATTACAGATGTAAATGATATTAGTAAAACAACAAACAAACACTTATCAAACATTATATTAGCCTGATCAACTAGTATAAGTTTGAAGGGGAGTGTTAGCATTTATTCTGGATAAATGCATCATATGTCTTAGACATGTCTTCCAAGACATACATCTGAGACACACAATATTAGATAGTATATATAATACTTAATATAAGGACAATGAAGCTCATAGGACACAAAAAACAGTACACAACACATTACCAACTATGCAGTCAACTTGTATTGACACCTATGCACTATGAGCAGAGCCTACTGAACCCCTACTGGTGTGAACTACTCTAAGGGAATCATTGTGACCTCAAATTGCTAACAGGGAGACTATAAGGGACTTTAAGGGTCAGATCCAACTGTTCTAAAGATTTTCCTAAAGGAACTTGTCAAGTGCCTCCTACTTGTCTCTGTTAAGTAGGTAGACCTTATAATCCTTAGGTTAGAAACCTTTAGTCAATTTGATTATATAGTCCTAGAGGCAGTATTTAGGAAGCTAGTTGAATTCCTCTTTACTAAAGACTTTAGGAAACTCTTAGACAAAATTCAGTAGGCTAGGTCTATATGTGTTCTAGAGTAGAGTTGTTCTAAGAGGGTTCTAGACTGGTTCTGTCTTAAACATTCTTTAGATTGACTCTGTTCTGCCTTAACTAGAACATATGTCTATATATCTATCCTAGTCAAAGAAGAACAACTAGTTACCTTTATTAAAACTGTTAGTAACATTAGAAGTGTCTACATCTACTTAAGACAGTAGTGTAAGATAACTGTAAGACTTGAAACACTAATTAAACACAAGTGTCTACTCTAACTAGTTAATAATAGAGTTGTAAGCTTTAAGCCATTTGAATCTGATAAAGACATCTGTCTTTCTGAGGTTAGTAACTCTGAACTCAATACTTTCCTTATAATCCTGAATAGTCATCTGTAGTTAGACAAACTTAGTAATCTAACTATTCTAGTTTAGGGTTCTGTCTGTATTATATACTAGGATTGAAAGTAGAACACATTAAGTAGAGAGATAGTGTTCTTGTATAAAGGCCTTATTAATGTATGAACTAGTGTATCTACTATTTACTAGAGCTATTGTTTGGATTCTGAGAAGAGAGCTAAGAGGACAGGAACCTAGAGCTAGTGTCTAGAATACTCTCTAATAAATTGCTACTTGTTCTGAAAGGAACATACAGCTTGTACAGTCTTGTTGTCTAAGAGAGTAAGTATATATACTAACATTTCCTTATTAACCTCTCTCTTTCAACAAGGACAGACCTATGTTCTCAGTTGTGAACTCAGCTAAGACTATCCCTACTTAATACTACAAACAAACTACTAAGTAGTAAACAGGGCTAGATAGTGTTCTAAACATTCTAAGATTTTAGAACACAGAAGTAGTAGGTTGGATTGTACAGATTTAGACTCAGATAAAGTGTAAAGAGAAGAATCAAAAGAATCAGAAGAAATAAAAGAACTATCTACTTTTGTTTTTGACTTTTTTCTTTTTAATAAATAATTTTATTAATTTACTTTTTCTACTTTTTCTACTTTTTCTACTTTTCTTACTTTATTTACTTCTAATCCTACAGTGTCTATTGAATCAAAAGTGACTGTTAAAAATCTGAGTCATAGCCCTTTAGTACTACATTTACTGTTAGGCCTCTACAAAATTCTAGAGTATATAGTCAGAGTTTAAGAGTTCTAAAGTAACTTCCAGATTTGTAGAAAAGACTTCTTACTACAAATCCTACTTGTCACTTGTCATTACTCTAATAACCTAACAGATATACTATTACTTCTATAAGCAGTCCTTAATTTAGTACTCTAACTTTCTGTAGACAAAGTATACTCCTTACTTTTAGGCTTCTCTAATGTCTATCAGAATAGATTGATTATAAATTATAGACAGATTGATTTAAAGGCTCAGAACTGTCAGAGCTGGATGTATGTGTGAGTATTCTGTACAGACTTAACACATCTAAGTTACAGCTTGGTTGAAGGAAATAGTGTGTGTCTTCTACTTAGTGTAAGTAATCAGTTCTAACATTATTCTAAGAATCTTATTAACTAGTTCTAAGTAGAGAGCTTTTTCAAGCATTCTAATAAGGACATTATTAAACCTAAGTGTGAATCCTACCTTCTAGGTTAGGATATCAAACTCCTGAAAAAAGATATTAACAGAATGTTTGCTCTGTCACAGAGATACAAGCTTGTTCTGTACATTATACTTCTTATTTAGATTAATAAAGAAAGTATAGAGCTGTCTTATAAATTCTAAATACAACTTGTTGTTCTAAAGTCAGATCAGACTTCCAATCCAATGTCCTTCAATCCAGTTCTGGGCCTAAGTAGCTGTGTTGTCTTCCTTTATAAAGGAGAGGACAAATAGAATGTAATTAAGATCTAAGAATAGATTAGTCAAAGTAGTAGTCACATATAGTTTAACTTAGTACTAGAAGTCCTTAAAGTGCTACCTATTAAAGTCTGAAGGGTAGGCTACATGTACTTTCTTTCTAGAACAGGTTACAACTTCCAGATCAATTAGAACAGGTTCTGAGGAGACTAAGAGTGTGTAGTTAGTAAAGGCCTCTTAAATAGAGGTCTGTACATATTAAGCTAGGTCTACTTACAACTACTAATCTAGTAGGACAGTAGGTGTGGCAGTTAGTATAGAAGGGTCTATGTTTACACTACAAAGGAATCAGTACTAAACTAAAAGGGGTAATAAATAGAAGAAGAGTAGTAAAAGTTTAAAAGGGTTTAGAAAGTTTAAAATTTAAAAATGTAAAAAGGTTAGAACAAAGAAAAGAGATTAACACAATAGTAAGTACTAATGCCTGAAATGTAGAAGAGTTGTAGGGTAGTAATGAGTAGTCTTAATCTAATATTAGTAACAGTATAGAGGGGACCTAAAGACTTAGTAAGAGGACTCAGGCTACAACTATTCTACACAATAGAAATACAGAATACAAGTACTAGAATGTAGTCAGAACTTGTAAAACAGACATAGAGAGAGAGTGAGACAAGAGTAGAGTATATAGAGTGAGCCTAAGAGTACAGGACTATCTAGAGTAGACAAGATCAAGACTATAGAACCAGTCTGATCTTGTATACTTATATATACTAAACTATACAAGAGTACTTAGAGAGTATGAGTTACTAAGAATGATAAGCTACAAAGAATGAAAGAAAGGAAGGTCAAAGATAAAGGTACAAAGAATGAAGGGATAGACAAAGGGTAAGAGACTATAGAATGAACAAAGAATGAAAGAGTAGTTAAAGGAACAGAATGATAGAGTAAGGAGGAGTAATAGTAAGAGTTAACATATATATAGTTCATAGACAGTACTCCTAAGGGATGGAAGTCCTGAGTTCTGGTACAGAAGGGTGTAGAACCCTTAGAACTGAAGGTATGAGAGTGGAGAACTGTAACGAATAGAGGTATGTATTTGTTTGAATATTATTTTATACATTTGTTCTACTACTCTATTCTATTATAGTGTATGTTTTACTATTAGTCTGGATTTACTTTACTAACCATTGTTCTAACTAGAGTGTTGAATATCAATCTGTTTACATGCTCAGGGATTATTCTAATCTGTTCATACATGTCTTTACTATTAATAAGCAATTTATACTTCTTGGAAGTAACTCTCCTTAATACTAATTTAATATCTAGTAAAGGAGATGATAGTTTCTTAGTATTCTTGTTGTACTCTCTAAGATTAATGACTGTTCTCAATTGTATAGGGTCTTCCTTAGTCTTTCTAAGCTTTTAAAGTAGTAGTATAAGTATTACATTCAATCCTGTAACTACTTTCTATCTTCCTAATTAAATATAGTCCTTTCTCTTATTTTACTATTACTCTCTCAAAGGATCTAGACAAGTTGCCCTACAGAACTTGTATTTCTTATCCTTATCTATGAGTGGTATACTATGATTAATGGCTCTTAGAGGTGGTAGAGGTGTTTCTAAAGCATCTTTAAACAAATCTATAGTATATTACTTGATTTCTTGTCTGTATTTGTTAATTTCTCAATCATAAGTATTAATAACCTTTGATAAAACAACTGTGACTTGTTCTCCTGTTATTAGTAGAGGTATTACACTTTCAATCCATAGTCTAGACTCATTGAAACTAATAGAAACCTTGTACTAGAAGAGGAACAGCATTCCTAGTATAATATTATAGTTATTCAAATTTATAATATTAAAGTACTATATTGTGTTTATCTCTCTGTATTGTATTCTAGCATTAGTACAATAGTTTACTTTCAATCTAGAGCCTTGTACTACCAATTGTATAGGTAGAGGTTTGGCTAAAGTAAGTTTCCTAACACTTATTTGATCTACAAACTTAGTAGACATAAAATCTGCTAATGATTCTGAATCAATTAATACTCTTACTAATTCTCTATTAATTTTGATTGTAATTATGATAGGACATGGTATTAATCTCTTAAAGTCCTTAGTATAAGCTGTAGTACACTCAATTGTCTTAAAATTGTTGAAGTTAGTAGTCATAGTATAGATTTGCACAGGTAAATCATACATATATGCTCTATTTCCAGATATGAGACATGAGTCAATATTTTCCATACTCACAACTGAATACATTAGCTCAAACAATTCAGGATTAAAGATATCCTCTATCTCTAATAGTTCCTGATGATTGTAAATGTATTTAGCTGAATATTAAGCTTGTCTGAGTAGAGAATACTATTCTCTGACATTAAATCTGTTCAGAAAAGTAATCTTAACAGGTAATGTGTACTCATTTCTGTTCTCTCAATGATTGTAAACTGTGTATCTGTACTTCTGAAGACATAGAATTGATTGTGTAGATACTTATTCCAAAGTCTTCTATTGTATTTCTAGTCAAAACAGTACAGAATTCCTTCTATAAAGTATCTAGTAATTCTAAAACATACTGTATTATTGTATTTACTGAAGAAATTGTCATTTCTGTAGATTGATCTCATTCTCCTCTGATTTCTCTTTCTAAGTTCAGCATTTACAAGGGGAATCTTCAATTCTGAAGTGTCAGAAGAGGTTTGTAGCTTCAAATCCAATTGTTCTAAACTAAATACTTGTAAAATAGTATTATAACTAGCTAATGAATTGTAATTCTCATTCTTCTAAGTTATAGACTCATAACTATCATCTTGATAATGTATCTGAATAGCTATAGATTGTATTTGTAATGTAGAAGATGATAGATTCATTGTATTGTCTGTTATAAGATTCAAATCTAAGTAATTATTATTTTCTAAAGTATTAGTTAACTTATCTAGAGTAGAATAATTGATATTAATACTCTTAGACAATGTATTTGTATTAGAAACACTGTTCAGCTTTACTGTACTGTGTGTAGGACAATCTTTAGCTAAATGTATAGTCTGTTTACAGATAAAACATTGTCCTTTAGCTCTCATATTGTCTAGTTTAGCTTGTGAATACCTTTTCACACTTGTAGAATAAGTCTTTTTACTGTTGTCTTACTTATTCTGCCTAGTATCCTTGTACTTTGGTTTATAGTCCTTAGATTAGTCTTTCTCTTTTGGACTTACACTGTTAGACTGTATGTACTGTCTGTTACAATTATTACAATTATAATTATAATTCCTGTCCTTTAGTCAATTCTTATTGTCATTCCTATAGTTCCTCTAGTTGTTCTTCTTCCATCTATCTTTTCAATAGTCTTCTTTGTTATTCTGAGGATAGAATTGATCTCTAGTATCTGTATACTATTTAATTCTAACAGCTTTATTTGCTTTTTTAATGTTCTTAAGCCTGTCTTTGAATTCTTCATATGAAACTGTGTCTAGATTCAAACAATCCAACTGTAATTGCCTTTAATACTTAGGATGAAGTCTATCCTATACTCTCCTAGTTAAATCTCTATCAGAAATATTGTCTAGATTGATTGCTTTCATTTCTAGATTGTACAAATATTCCTGTATAACTTTGTGTCCTTGTTTCATTATATTAAACTCTTTCCTAAGTATTTCTACAAAGTTAGATAGGAAACAAAAGTCCATTAGACCTTTAAAGAATTGTAATAAGGTCCATCAAGATTTGTTCATACTTATTTTCTGTAGATAAAAGTCTATAGCTTGTCCTTTAATGAAATTAAGTAGTATTCCTACTTGTTCTTTAGGGAAATAATGTAAACCTGATTGTTTCATGTACTGATTAACTTCCATAACAAACTTGGTGTATCTTTGAAGGTTAGGTTCACCTGAATAAACTGTAGGAATGATAGGTTTTATACTCTACATCTGTATCTTTAATTTCAGAAGTTTCTTGTTCTATTTCCTCTTAACAAGCTTTTTACACTTCTTAGTACCTTTAGAGTTGTTTGAATCAATGTTTGTAGGTTTGAATAATGTATTACTATTATTACTATTGTCAGAACTTGAGTATCTGCTTGAATCCAAAGGATTCAAAGAGCTATTACTTGGATCTGAGTTAGGATCCTACCTTTTTACAATTTCTACTCTCTGTATTGTATGATTCACATAACTCTTTCTTACAAGGTTGTCTGAGGGTTTTACTAATGTAAATCTACTTGTCTACAGTGTATTTGAGCTTTGTGACTCAGTAGTATCTTGCATGGTTCTTTTTCTGTGGCCTTTACTATTCCTATTTATACTATACTTGATAGAGGGTACAGAACTATAGTAGAAATTCTTTTCCTTACTCTCTTTACCTTTTGTAGTTTCTGATTTGTCTTTACTGTCATCAGAGGTATCCTAGACTGTAAGTTTCATGTCTAGGTTTAGTCTATTCATTTTAATATTGTGTTTTGTACTGAGTGTATATAGTAATTTGTAAGATATACTCACTTTACTAGTCCTAATCCTTAGGAATAGTAACAGAATAGAGTATAGAGGGTAAGACTTGTAGACTTGTAGAGTGAGAGGGTAGAGGAGTCCTACTTTAGTCAAGCTACAAGTGTAGCCTAGTAGGTTGGTAGTAGAGTACTTCCAAGTACTAGGTAACTTAAGTTGAT
>NW_006760388.1:36744-41515 GCF_000271605.1 Fomitiporia mediterranea MF3/22
GATCACCCATTAGTAATGATTAGAGGTTAATAATGCTGAGCTAGAGTTCTTACTAAGTAGGACAACAAAGGTAGCCTAGTTGATCTGGCCAATCTCTAGACTTGTGACCAATAGGGTTTTGTATATAAACTACTTAGTCCCAAGTCTTGAGTTAAGCTTTTCCAAACTTAGTTACTGTATTTTACAATTCCTAACAAATTCTTAAACATTAGTATAATAGTGTATATATGTAAGTATTTTATTCTGTAATGTGTCTCCTTGCCCTACTAGAGTGTTGTATCTGTAGTATGTGTCCTTACCTTAATTTTCTATCTTAGAGTAATACATTTCTTACTTGAAACAAACTAGTAATTCCTGAGGAGTTCTAGGAGCCTTACTATAGCCTTTATTTCTAAAATTCTATTATCCTGATTCTACATTTTGTCTGTACTCTATCTCCTGAAAATACATTCTTTGTACATTAGAATCTACTTTACTAGAACTGTCTAGTTCTACCTGACTGTAATTACAAATGTCTAGAGCTTTTCCTTTATTTACTCTTACACTTTTCTTATTACTAGGTACAAGTTTACTTGAATCTTTCTTTTAAGAATGTGTACTTTCAAACTGTAGAGCATCTTCCAATTGTTTGAGCATTCTTTTAGTAGCTTCTGAGTGTTAACAATATACTTTCTAATACATCCATTTGACTAACTTGTCTCTAGTTAGTTTGGATGGATTAATTGTGTCCAAATCAATGTTTTCTTCATGTTCCTAATGTATACTATTGTACTTATGAGTTCTCTTGTTCAATTCCTTAATATCAATTCCTTGATTGAATGGACTGGCTAGCCTACTCATAGCTTTCAGTGTCTCTAGCCTAGAGACATTTCTAAATGTCTTTCTAGTCTTCTAGAACATTTCCTACTGTAAGGAAAGTGTTGTTCCTTTACTAATACTCTTGTTCTTACTAACAGAATCCTTAATACTAGTTTTCTGAGTGTTTACACTCTCTGTACTACTATTATCTACTTCTGTAAGTCTAGTAAGGTAAGTACTCACTAGTGTCTACTTTATAGTGTGTATTAGTCTAACAATATGTACTAGTACAGGTACATACCTTTGTTCTACATTACTTGTATGTAATAGTTCATTAGAGTGCCTCTAGCCTTATATAGACAAGGACTTATCATCTAGCAAAGGGTTATCAGATTGCCTCCAGCCTACAACAGATGAGGACTTATTCTCTAATATGTTAATAGTGACTTCCAGACTTGGGGGCCCTTCTAGGATTGTCTACTAAGGCTCAGTAGCCATATTGTATTCAGTACTCAACAGATAATCTTATTGTCTATTGTCTGTATACTCTGTTAATTCAAAATCTATAGTGTACACCATTTTGAATCTCTCTACATTTGAAGATAGCTACTCTTTAGTACTTCCAAATAATGCTTGCCTCTTACAATATTAACAAGGAGGTCTCTCTACATTGAGGGGAACAATCTGTTTGTGTCCCTCAAGCATTCTGAGTATCCTAGTAGTTATAGTAAGAGTATATGTGTCTCTAATTTAGATCTGCAAACTACTCACTAATTTCTTTGAATTTAAAGGAGTACTAGACAATGTGAGAAACATATTAGAGTAATCAAGCCCTCAGTTCTGGTTGTCAAAGCTTAGCAGGTTTATAGAAAGGTGGGTTCAGTCAAAAATGTGTAAGGATAGGTATACTAGCCTTATACAAAGATTCTCTCTTTACTAGCACACTCAACTACTGACTAGGATAACCTAGTAATCAAGTACTGAGAAGGAGAAAGAATCCTCTAACCCTTAGCTTGAAAATCCTTTATATATGTGTATACATGTGTAGTAGGATACAGGGTAGTCTAGTGAACAAAAAGGAAAACACTTACAAGTACCTACAACACATGTTACACAAATGTACAGGTAGTACAATTGTTACAGATCCATTATATTGTCTGTTATAAGATCCAAATCTAAGTAATTATTGTTTTCCAAAGTATTAGTTAACTTATCTAGAGTAGAATAATTAATATTAACACTCTTAGACAATATATTTGTATTAGAAACACTGTTCAGCTTTACTGTACTGTGTGTAGGACAATCTTTAGCTAAATGCATAGTCTGTTTACAGATAAAACATTGTCCTTTAACTCTTATATTATCTAGTTCAGCTTGTAAATACCTTTTTACACTTGTAGAATAAGTTTTCTTACTATTCTCTTACTTATTCTGCCTAGTATCCTTGTACTTTAGTTTGTAGTCCTTAGATCAGTCTTTCTCTTTTAGACTTACACTGTTAGACTGTATGTACTGCCTGTTACAATTATTACAATTATAATCATAATTCCTGTCCTTTAGTCAATTCTTATTGTCATTCTTATAGTTCCTCTAGTTGTTCTTCTTCCATCTATCTTTTCAATAGTCTTCTTTGTTATTCTGAGGATAGAATCAATCTCTAGTATTTGTATACTATTTAATTCTAACAGCTTTATTTGCTTTTTCAATGTTCTCAAGCTTGTCTTTGAATTCTTTATATAAAACTGTGTCTGAATTCAAACAATCTAACTGTAATTGCCTTTAATACTTAGGATAAAGTCCATCCTATACTCTCCTAGTTAAATCTCTATCAGAAATATTGTCTAGATTGATTGCTTTCATTTCTAGATTGTACAAATATTCCTGTATGACTCTGTGTCCTTGTTTTATTGTATTGAACTCTTTCCTAAGTATTTCTACAAAGTTAGATAGGAAACATTTTAACAAGTATAGTAGGAGTACTCTAAGTACTCTCTCTTATTGAGACATTAAGCAAGTGTCTACCTTATATACTATATAGTAAAGTCTGATAATCTGAGACATTCCAAGTGTAGTAACTCTATATAAGGCAATTGGGGATTTCCTAATCCAGAGCACAATCTAATACTCCCCTTCAAGCATTAATTAAGAACTAGGACTGTATGCTTAATAGTTTGTTTAAATGCTTGATCTGTAGGATGTAGAGAGCTTTTGTAAGAATGTCTGCTAATTGGTTCTGTGATTGAACATAGTATACATTAATATAATTGTTTTGAATGTAATATTGTACAAAGTCTTTTCATAAATCAAGATGTTTAGTACAAGTGTTGTACATTATTTTGTCAGACTTTACAGTCTTTATTACACCTTGATTATTGTAATAAATCATAATAGGTGCCAATTCAGTCTGTAGTACTTCTTCAGCAAATTGTTTGAGCCAAATGGCTTCTTGAGTAGTATATACTAGTGCTTACAACTCTGCTTTGTAAACAGATAGTAGTACCAGGTTTTACTGTTTGCTTAACTAAGATATGGTTGATTTAGCTAATTAAAAGATGTAACTGTTTATTACTTTATGTCCTTCTGTCATTTGTCTGTCTGTATCACAATAGCCTCATAGTTTTAAGGTGTTCATGCTTCCAAGTTGAAGCCAACAATTTGTTGTATATTTTAAATATGTAAAGTAATGTTTTACTACTTTATAGTAATGTGTTTAGGGCTTTTGTAAGTAGTGTGCTAATTGCCTAGTAATATAAGATATGTCTGGCTGTGTACAGTCTACAACATATCTTAACAATCCTACCATATTCATGTATAGTATTGTTTCATTATTACTTTCGTTTGTATCATACATATTGTTTGTATTGTTAGATAGATCTATTCCAGGAGTAATAGGTGTTTGTAGTGCCTTTTTGTTTTCAAAGTGGTAACACTTGATTATACTTTCAATATAATACTTTTACTGTAAGCTAATTATTCATTAAGGTCTATCTTAGCTTATTTCAATACTAAGTAACTAATGTATTTTGTTACTGTCAGTAAATGTAATGTGTTGTCTTAATGCATTTTTAAATGCTGTTATTATAGCAATAGTTTTGCTAATAATCATAATATCATTAATGTGTATAAATGTTACAAGAATTGTTTTATTATTTTGTTTCTTGTAAAATACAGTATGATTGTAATTAGCTCATTCTAATCCAATCTTAAGTAGTAGTTTGGTAATCTTCTTGTACTATTGTCTACCTGCTTGTTTCAATCTGTATAACACTTTATTTAAGTATAACACTTGTTCAGGTTTAATATCTGTAAGTAGCCTGCCTAGTAGTAGTTTCACATAAATGAGTTTGTCCTCATTTAATTCTCTGTAAAGATATGCAGATTTTACATCTATCTGATATATTTCATAGTTCTTAGATACTGCCTAAGATAACAATAATTGTACTGTTGATAGTTTTGTTACTAGAGCAAATAAGTTGTTAGAATAGAAGTCTATTCTATTCTTTTGAGTGTATCCTTGCACTACAAATTGTGCTTTGTATTTGTCTATTTGGCTGTTAGCCAGTCTTTTGATTTTATAGACAAATTTCATTCCAATTACATTTGTATTTGTAGGGGGGATAGTATATATCCATACATTTCATTGTTAAAGTGACTGTATTTCATCCTTCATAACTTTGATCTACTGTTCTTTATCTATATGTGTTATAGTATTGTAATATGTTAATGGATCATTATAGACTTTGTTAAGGAATTTGTTAAATTCTGTTAGATACATAGCTAGGTTTATATTGTCTTTGTAATTTAAACCTATAGTTTGTTTAACCAGTCTTCACTCTTGTGTAGAGTGTTGTATGACAGGTTCTTTATCTATATTATTGTTATTAGGAAGAGTTTCATTGTTTGATGTATTATTGTTATGATTATTCTCCCCTTCAATTCTAGACATTGGTTTGTCTATGAATTGTACATTGTG
>NW_006760388.1:42151-52521 GCF_000271605.1 Fomitiporia mediterranea MF3/22
TATATTATCTATTGATAATTGTTTGTTATACTTGTTTGTAATATGGTGTTGCAAAATTAATAGTAACTCTCAGTATTCTGTTATAAATAAACGTTTGATATTGTACTACATATACTCAGAATTTTATAAGTAACTTTGCTAATAACAGACACATACATATACTGTTAAAGATAGTCTTATACATACATTCTACAACTCTGTTCTGCTGTAGTGTATTATGTACTGTTAATCTATGTATTGTTCCTTGACTTTCAATATATGTAGTAAAGTCTTTACTTAGGAACACTGTATCATTATCACTTTGGAGAGTTTTAACTCTTATACTATACTGTGTAAAGAGTCTTGTTGTATACTTTACATATTCAGTGAAAGTATTACTTTAATACTATATAGGTAGTATAGTTACCCATTGTGTAGTATCATCTACAATGGTAAAAAGATATTTGTACTTACTGTAAGCTTGTACTAGGGCAGGTCCCCAAATATTAATATAGAGATAATCTCTATAAGATTGTACAAGAGGTGTTGTTTGTATTTTTGGTATTTCATTGTATTGTATGTTTGCTTTGATACAATCTGTACACTACACATTTTTATTGTCTATTATCCTTTGACTTATAATCTCAGGATACTCTTGTATGAGTTTGTGTAAGTAATTGAAATTAACATGACTTATTCATTAATGTAAATCAACAATAGTGATTGTATTAATAGATTGTTTATTATGATGAGAAACTATTATATACAAGTTATTTTGTACATGTATTTTACCAATCTTTGTATGAGTAGGAGAATAAATAATACATTCATTGTTTGTTTTTGTTAAAACATATCCTACTTTGTATAATAGTGCTTCACTAACAAGTGTGAAGTTTAGATTGGGATGATAGTATATGTTTTGTAGTGAAATCATATTCACCTTAGTATACTTATTGGCTTTGTCTTATAGTTTTATGTTAAATGTTATTACTCTACTTTTGCTAAGTGTGAATGACAATTTATTCACAATTGTAATGTTTATTAGGGTTGAGTTCCAAACGTTTGTAAGACAGAACAAGTATAGAGTAGTATGTACATTTGTACCAGAGTCCAATATATTAATACAATGTATTAGTTCAGTATCATTATAATGTATTGTATTAATACATATGTTTGGATTGTAATTGAACTCCTTAATGACTTCTTTTGTATTGTCAAATGAGTTCATGAAGTTGTCTACTTGTATGACACTATCCTCTTGTATTTTTAATACTGAAAATACATTAGATTCAGCAGATAGAGCAGATTCAGCAGATAGAGCAGATTGAACAGGTAAGCTATTAGAACTTAATACTGAGGCTTCTACAATTATAGACTCTAGTATTAGTGTTTCATTAATGTCTTTAATGAATACTGTTTTGTTATTGTCTCTAATAAATACTACTGTATTAAGTACAGGTTAAGACAGTATAGTAGTAGTAGTAGAAGTAGTAACTGTTTACTTATGCTTTTTCTTTTAAGCTTCTGTTGTTTTACTTGTTAGAGGATTTTGGCAGTCTTTTAACATATGCCTGTACTTATTACAGTTGTAGCATTTGACTTTATTATAAGGCTTTGTTTTGCCTTTAGCTACACTTTTGTCTTTCATTTGTAGACTGTCTTGTTCAGTATCTTGTTTTGTTTGAGAGTACTAAGAATGATACTTAGTATATGTGTTTTGTAATTTGTGTATCAACTTAGCTAGTGTCAGAATGTCTTTCTGAGCTACTGTAACTATTAGTAGTTGATTATAATAGGTAATCTGTCTGTCTAGCATTGTTACTACCTATCTATACTCACAAGGAGTAGTAAGGTTAATTGCTAAGATGTACATATTGTTATTAGGGGCTTTATTATGTACAGACAACTGCTTGTAGATTTGTTTAATGTTGTCTAACATCTTATCAAACTGTAATACATGCCCTTTTACTGTAAACAACATAGATATGTCTACAGTATGTGTTATTGTTGTTTGAACATTGTATTGTTCAGAAAGCACCTTTATAAGACTTCTAACACTTGTATGTGTTGTAAAGTTTGTATAAATTGTATCAGTTATTGTTTTTATTATACAATAATACAAAACATTGTCTGTATGTATGCTAGCATTATTAGAGGAAGGGGGATTGTACTCTAGATAGTCTAAGAGTATTATGACAGTAAGTGTACTATGTATACACAAGTACTATATCTTGTATCCCTTTATACTAGCTAACTTTTCTGTTCTCTCAAAGAACTTTGTAATGTTAGAGTCCTTCATTATAGTATTAACAAAGGTATGTGTTGTAAACAACATTGTAATAGGTTTAGGGGGAGAGGGAGGTCTAGAGCTTAGTAGTCTAGTAGGAGGCAAAGGTGTTCTGTAAGAGTGAGTGTGTAAGAGTATTTAATAGACACTAAGGCTTATAACCTTTTAACAAGTATAGTAGAAGTACTCTAAGTACTCTCTCTTATTAAAACATTAAGTAAGTGTCTACCTTATATACTACATAGTAAAGTCTGATAATCTGAGACATTCTAAGTATAGTAACTCTATATAAGGCAATTAGGGATTTCCTAATCTAGAGTACAATCTAATAAAACAAAAGTCTATTAGATCTTTAAAGAATTGTAATAAGGTTTATTAAGATTTGTTCATACCTACTTTCTATAAATAGAAGTCTATAACTTGACTTTTAATAAAATTAGGTAGTACTCCTACTTGTTCTTTAGGGAAATAATGTAAACCTGATTGTTTTATGTACTAATTAACTTTTATAACAAACTTAGTGTATTTTTAAAGGTTAGGTTTGTTAGTAACAGTATAGTAGGGACCTGAAGGCTTAGTAAGGGGACCTAGGCTACAACTATCCTACACAACAGAAATATAGAATATAAGTACTAGAATGTAGTTAGAACTTACAGAATAGATAGAGAGAGTGAGTAAGACAAGAGTAGAGTATATAGAGTAAGCCTAAGAGTATAGGACTACTTAGAGTAGACAAGATTAAGACTACAGGACCAGTCTAATCTTGTACACTTATATATACTAAACTATACAAGAGTACTTAGAGAGTATAAGCTACTAAGAATGATAAGCTATAAAGAATAAAGAAAGGAAGGTCAAAGATAAAGGTACAAAGAATAAAGGGATGAACAAAGGGTAAGAGACTATAGAATAAACAAAGAATGAAAGGGTAGTTAAAGGAATAGAATAATAAAGTAAGGAGGGGTAGTAGTAAGAGTTAGTATACATATAGTTTATAGATAGTACTCTTAAGAGACTAAAGTTCTAAGTTCTAGTACAGAAGAGTGTAGAACCCTCAGAACTAAAGGTATAAAAGTAGAGAACTGTAACATTACTCTCCCTCTAAAACTAATCATTCTAATTAGTAAACATTAGACTTAGTTAGTAGTTTAGACATAGGTTAGAACAGTAGGGTTTGGAAATCTGTAAGGTAGAGTTAATACAGAGTACTCAGATAAAGTTAATAGAAGTCTCATATTGTCTTAACAGTATGAGTAAGATTCTTAGTAGGTTCCTAAGTACATTCTTCAACTAGGTATCCCTTCTAGTAAATAAGGAACTTAAGCTTTCTATATACTAACTTAGTATCTACTATATACTCTACTTTGTATTCTAGTTTAGAACTGATGAGTTCTAGTAGAGGCAGTAGGAGTCTTTATTACAAAGGAAAACCTAGATTGTAGTACTAAAACAATAGAACCTTGTTAAACACTAAGTGTATGTACTTCTATATTACTAGAAGTTAGAGTTTGTAAATAAAGGTACTAACCTTTTTTTTAATAACAAAGGGTCTAAAGTACTTGTTGTCTAACTTCTTCATTAGACAATCTATAGTCAGATTAGTAGCTTTTAGTATAACTTTGTTACTAGACTAGTAATCTTTAGTTACAGATCTCTTCTAATTATAGTTTTACTTTATAACTTATACTATCTTCTCTAAAAGAGCTTATACATCTTCTCTAGTCTTGTGTATCTGTTCTACAAAGTCTGTTACAGATTCAGAACTACTGTTCTAGTTTAGAACTGTCTCCTAGTACAGATGTCTCTTATAGTTGAGGAAGAACAGAGACTGTCCTGTTATAAAGTGTTACTAGTTATTATGTACAAATTCTGTTAGAGCTAACTATTCAGACTAGTCTGACTACTAATGATTAATGAACATTTAGAGATAGAGCTTAATCTTCTGATTGACTCACTCAGTTTAACTATTAGTTTGTAGGTAATATGTAGTAGAAGGGTTCTCTTAAATTCTAAGAAGTATATACAAGTTCTGTATGAATTTTAACTCAAATTATAGTCTACAATCATGAATGAGCTTCTGAGGGAGTCTGTGTAACTAGAAGACATAATTCTAATAAATACATACTATACTTTTAGAAGTGAGTTCTGTTTGAGTCAGAACTATATAGACTTACTTAGAGAATCAGTTAACAATTATACAGATAGTGTTGTAACCCTAAGACTTAGGTAGCTTACTAATCAGGTCTACTAAGACTTCCTTCTAAGAGTGATTCAGAATCTGATACAAATGTAGAAGAGCTTAAACTCTTGTCTGGTAGACCTTAGTCTGTTAGTACATATTATAACTAGTTATGTACTTTAGGATTTCCCTCTACATTCCTAACTACTAGTAGTTCTGAGTAATCAGTTCCTGTATTTTATGTTAGTCTAAATGTTCTATAGTCAGATTGTTATAATAAGCTTAGACAATGTCCTCCTACAGCTTTTAATCCTTTAGGATATACAGTTGGCCTTTCTAGTAAACCTGTCTATCCTTATCCTCCTCCTAGTTCCTAGCCTACTTCTCTAACTACTTTACTATAACCTAGTCCTGTGTGTGTCTCAGAGCTTACTGTATGTAGGTGACAAAGTTGACATCCTCAGATTTGAGTCAGATCTCTTAGATTGTCTTAGACACAAAACAGGAATTGTCTAGAAGAACAAGATTTTCATTATTATTCTCTCCTCTTTTATAGTCTACTTGTCTTAAGAGTAAATTAGCTTTCATTATTTGTGTTCTGAGTTTGTAAGACAGTACAAAGTTATAGTCTTACAGTTCTAACATTTAGTAGGCCTAGTAGTAGTTGAGCTTCTAAAGTACTCAGAAGTACTAGAGATTAAAGTGATCACTCTAAATCTTAAACTTCTGTACAGTACTAAGAAGATATTAATACTACTCCTCTAGAGAACAGACAATTGTAAAGAGTTTCTTATTATAGATAAAGTAGTTCTGTCTGTTACAGAGAGGGATTCTGATCAGAACACTATCAGACACTACTTTCTGTTAATAAACTAGGACAGTACTACTCTATTTGTAAAGTTGGAAGAGTTGGCTTTAACTTAGAACTTGTCTACAACTGTCAGAACTACTAATACAAGCTTACTAGTAATAGCCTACTTAAGGGACTCAAATGTAGACTACTACTAATTACTCTATTACTAAAGAACATCTTTACTAGTAAGATTGTAAAGGGGCTAGACAATAGTACTAAAGTCTTAAATAAAGTATTAGTAGTAGTTTACAAACCTAAGAAACACTTAGACCTGTTTTAGGTTCTAAGATTGTAACTAGTTTTAAACTGTAGTTACTTTTGCCAAATTTGTACAGACTTTTCCTCTACCAATTACAAAGCTCAGATAATCTACTGACTCCTACACAAAAGAACACTTTACTTTTTAGAGAAACAGTTTATTATCTTAGAGCTATTATAGAACTACTTAGATTAGTTAGTAATAATACTTGACTGTCTGAGTAAAGATTAGAATGTTGTCTAAATACACACTAACATACTCTAAGTCAATCAGATCTGTAAGAATGTGATTCATAAATGATTAGAACATTGTAAGTAAGTTAGTTAGTCTAAAGAACATTATAGTCAGTTTGTACAATCTGTAATTAGTTTAAAACACAGCCTTCTACTTATCTCTGTCTTAAATCTGAATATTATTATACTCTTATTAAATATTCAACTTAGTAAAAACCCTAAATGTATACATCTTATTAATAAGCTCCTGAATTAGAGAGAGTAAATACTTGTTTTTAATAGTACTCTTATTAAGACAACAATAATCCTAAACTAGGTAGAGCTTTCTATCTTTCTTTTTGACAAAGAAGAAAGGGGAGGCTTTGAGGGACTGTAAGGGTCAGATCTAGCTGTTCTAAAGATTTTCCTAAAGGAACTCATCAAGCACCTTCTACTTGGCTCTGTTAAGTAGGTAGACCTTACAATCCTTAGGTTAGAAACCCTTAGTCAATTCAATTATATAGTCCTAGAGACAGTGTTTAGAAAGCTAGTCAAATTCCTCTTTACTAAAGACTTTAGGAAATTCTTAGACAAAATCTGGTAGACTGAGTCTATGTATGTTCTAGAGTAGAGTTGTTCTGAGAGGGTTCTAAACTGGTTCTGTCTCAGACATCCTTTAGATTGACTCTGTTCTACCTTAACTAGAATATGTGTTTACATATTTATCCTAGTCAAAGAAGAACAACTAGTCACCTTTATTAGAACTGTTAGTAATATTAAAAGTGTCCACATCTACTTAGGACAGTAGTATAAGATAGTTGTAAGACTCAGAACACTAATCAAACACAAGTGTCTACTCTAACTAGTTAATAGTAGGGTTGTGAGTCTTAAGCTATTTGAATCTAATAAAGACATTTGTCTTTCTAAGATTAGTAACTCTAAACTTAATACTTTCCTTATAATTCTAAATAGTCATCTATAGTTGAACAAACTCAGTAATCCAACTATTCTGGTTTAGGGTTCTGTCTACATTGTATACTAGGATTAGAAGTAGAACACATTAAGTAAGGAGATAGTGTTCCTATATAAAGGCCTTATTAATATACAAACTAGTGTATCTACTATCTACTAGAACCATTGTTCAGATCTGGAGGGATTCTGAGAAGGGAGCTAAGAGGATAGAGACTTAAAGCTAGTGTCTAGAGTGTCCTCTAATAAATTGCTACTTGTTCTAAAAGGAATGTACAGCTTGTACAGTCTTATTGTCTAAGAGAGTAAGTATATGTACTAACATTTCCTTATTAACCTCTCTCTTTCAATAAGGACAGACTTATGTTCTCAACTGTAAACTCAACTAAGACTATCCCTACTTAATTAGAGCTTGGTCCTGTACTATATTATACAGATACAGTATTTTTGTATATAGTACTATACTGTATTTATATAAAAAATTTGACTCAAAAATATAGTACATATTTTACAGACTGTAACTGTATATAGTCTGTATAATACAGACTGTATATGCCTGTATAATACAGACTGTATATGCCTGTATACAATATACAGTTACTAAATGAAAGAAACTCTTACTCTAAACATAATACTAAAGCTCTAATAAGTAGTATTTAATGTTTAGACACTTATACTAGTATTTACTAATATATTCAGTACTATTATTGTAAAAGTATGTACAATCTGATATATATTCCAATATATAGATACATTACATGACTCGACTTTATAACAAATATTACAGACTAAATTATATAACAAAATGTTAATAAGTCAAATTTTATACATTTTATGTAGATTAAAGTATAATATAGGTAGAATTCAATATTTCTATACTAAAGAGGTAATATTACAATAATGTAGCCTCTTACATTTCATACTACACCTTGGTAAATATAGTAACTATACTGTATCTGTATATAGTGTATACATTCTGTATACAACTATACTATATTTATATAGGTTTTCAGGTTTAGAAATACAGTACTGTATTATATAAGCTATATTTGTATAAGGGTTGTATTATACAGCCTATATCTGTATACAGTATAGTACTGAGCTCTATACTTAATACTATAGACAAACTACTAAGTAGTGAACAGGGCTAGGTAGTATTCTGAACATTCTAAGATCTTAGAATGTAAAAGTAGTAGGTCAGATTGTGTAGATTTAGACTTGGATAAAGTGTAAAGAGAAGAATCAAAAGAATCAGAAGAAATAAAAGAACTATCTACTTTTGTTTTTAACTTTTTTCTTTTTAATAAATAATTTTGTTGATTTACTTTTTCTACTTTTTCTACTTTTTCTACTTTTTCTACTTTTTCTACTTTTCTTACTTTATTTACTTCTAATCCTACAGTGTTTATTAAATCAAAAGTGGCTGTTAAAAAATCCAAGTCATAGCTCTTTAGTACTACATTCACTATTAGACCTCTACAAAATCCTAGAGTGTATAGTTAGGGTTTAGGAGTTCTAAGATGACTTCTAGATTTGTAGAAAAGGCTTCTTACTACAAATCCTACTCATTACTTGTTATTACTCTAATGACCTGACAGATATACTGTTACTTCTGTAGACAGTTCTTAATTTAGTACTCTGACTTTCTACAGGCAAAGTATACTCCTTGTTTTCAGGCTTCTCTAATGTCTATCAGAACAGATTAATTATGAATTATAGGTAGATTGATTTAAGGGCTTAGAACTGTCAGAACTGAACACATGTGTAAGCATTCTGTACAGACTTAACACATTCAAGCTACAGCTTAGTTAAAGGAAATAGTATGTATCTTCTACTTAGTATAAGTAATTAGTTCTAGTATCATTCTAAGAATCTTATTAACTAGTTCTGGGTAGAGAGCTTTTTCAAGTATTCTAATAAGAACATTATTAAACCCAAGTACAAATCCTGTCTTCTAGACTAGAATATCAAACTCCTAAAAGAAGACATTAACAGAATATTTACCCTGTTATAAAGATACAAGCTTGTTCTATGTATTACACTTCTCATTTAGATTAATAAAGGAAGTATAGAGCTGTCTTATAAATTCCAAATACAACTTATTGTTCTAAAGTTGGATCAGGCTTCTAATCTGATAGTCTTTAATCCAGTTCTAGGCCTAGGTGGCTGTATTGTCTTCCTTTATAAAGGAGAGGACAAATAGGATGTAATTAAGATCTAAGAATAGATTAGTCAAAGTAGTAGCCACATATAGTTTAACTTAGTACTAGAAGTCCTTAAAGTACTACCTATTAAAGTCTGAAGAGTAGACTATATGTACTTTCTTTCTAGAACAGGTTGTAACTTCTGAAACAATTAGAGCAGGTTCTAAGGAGGCTAGGAGCACATAGTTAGTAAAGGCCTTTTAGATAAAGGTCTACATGTATTAAGCTAGGTCTGCTTGTAACTACTAATCTAGTAGGACAGTAGGGGTAGTAGTTAGTGTAAGAGGGTCTATGTTTACACTATAAAGGAATCAGTACTAAACTAAAAGGGGTAATGAATAGAAGAAGGGTGGTAAAAGTTTAAAAGGGTTTAGAAAGTTTAAAATTTTAAAATGTAAAAGGGTTAGGATAAAGAAAAGAGATTAACACAATAGTAAGTACTAATGCTCAAAATGTAAGAGAGTTGTAGGGTAGTAATAAGTAGTCTTAATCTAATATTAGTAACAGTATAGTAGGGACTTAAAGACTTAGTAAGAGGACCTAAACTACAACTATTCTACACAACAGAAATACAGAACACAAGTACTAGAACATAGTCAGAACTTGCAGAACAGACAGAGAGAGTGAGTGAGACAAGAGTAGAGTATATAGAGTGAGTCTAAGAGTATAGGACTACCTAGAGTAGACAAGATCAAGACTATAGGACTAGTCTGATCTTGTACACCTATATATACTAAACTACACAAGAGTACTTAGAGAGTATAAGCTACTAAGAATAATAAGCTATAAAGAATGAAGAAAGTGTTAAGAAAGGG
Organism: Fomitiporia mediterranea MF3/22; assembly: GCF_000271605.1. Lineage (NCBI taxonomy): Eukaryota > Fungi > Basidiomycota > Agaricomycetes > Hymenochaetales > Hymenochaetaceae > Fomitiporia > Fomitiporia mediterranea. Next base: position 51,909 of record NW_006760388.1, read on the forward strand.
GAAGAGAGGTTATGTGAGAGGCTTAGAGGGATCACACAAAGAGGGGGGATAGTAGACTCAGCTTGCTCTCTTACAGCTTGCTTTATTGTCTGTTAATTAGTTAGTCTATATATACTATGTAAGTATGTCTCAGATGTAGAATGTATGATAGAAGGTATTCTATCATTGTTTGTCATTACTTGTAATGTAGTTTATATCATCTAAGACATACTCTTGTGTAGTCTTGTCTTAACACTCCCCTTCAAACTCTTACTAGGTCTAGTAGACTTGTAAGATGTTTGCTTACAGTATGTATAAATAGTTTAATCATTATAACTGTATTGTACAATTGTTTGTTTGTATAATGTGTTTATAACTTAATGTAGTTAATAATAACATTATTAGTATTGTAGTAATGCATTGTCTGTTCTGTGTACTGTCTGTTCTGAATGTTATCCACTTTGTGTTAAGTTTGTCCAATGTTATATTAATTAAGTATATTTAATTAGTTTGTTTGTTCATAGTATACTGTTGAATAACAGTATTGTTATTGTAATAGATTGTTTGTAAATGTTATTAAATAATTTGTAAATGCTTTAGAGACCTGTAGAATCTTGTTAGCATGTGTAGGTAC
>NW_006760388.1:53470-57677 GCF_000271605.1 Fomitiporia mediterranea MF3/22
ATTTATTGTTTTATGTACATTCTGAAGTATTATTTTCATTATTCATTACTTTTATCTATGAACTATAGTCTGAGTTAATGAATTATTTTGTTATATGATGTGATAATTGTCTGTATATTATTTATTTTTGTATTAAACACTGTTAAGTTAATTATATTATCATATTAATATTATTTGCCAAGTATGAGCATTTGTTTCATAGTAGAATTATTATTTATTTAATGTTGAAGTTCAATTGCATGTTGTGTTGACTTCCATTATTTAGTTCCAATTGACATAGTTTTGCTTCATACCAAATGATTTACCTTTATGATCCATTATGTCTGTCCATAACTTCTATTGCTTAGTCAGTACTTAGTCAGTGAATTTTGTTATTCTATTTTTCATAGTGTCTATAGTGTTATACTTTCTGTTCTGTTGTTTATGTTTAGTTATTAATTTTTTGTGCATATTATCCATTTTCTCCCCTTCAATTCAAGAAGGTATTTCTTTAAAGAATTGGATATTTCTTTAATTGTTTATTAATTGTTGTTATAATATAATATTTATATATAATAATTGTAATTGCTTTCATGGTTCGATTTCTAATTATTAGTATTATAAAGCAGTGTGTAACGTTTGTTATGTTTAATAATAAGTAATTTAAATGTTATTACTATTATATCTTTGTTACTGTTAATGTTTGTCAACTTATATAATGTGTATTTTGTTTGTTATAGTAGATAAGTACACATTATGTACAATATACAAGTTTTGTTTGTGCTTGTTATCTTTTATTAATAATTGTTCATAACTATGAATGAATATTTTGTTTTTGTGTTGAAAACATTTGGTAATTCATTTGTTTCTGTATTATATTCATTTAATAACATTGTAATTATTATTTATGTAGTGCTTTTAGTAAATGTACTGAGTTCTATTAAGTACACTTGCATCCATTATTACCTATTTTATATTATACTGTCTGAGATAATGGCTTAAACATTTTATTAATTTATTTAATCATATTATATTATGATTGTTTTTGATTGTAATTATTATAATAATGTGTTTGTAATAATTATATTTGTATTGTTTGTTGTAATAGCCTTATCAGCTTAATACTTTGCTCCTATGAGCTATGTTGTCACAATGTAAATTTAATAATTGTTTGTTAAGGTATATACACTGTATAGTTAATGTTACTGTTGCAACTTTGAAATTTATTATATAATCAGCTACTGTGATAACACATTCTGTGTAATTAAGTTGTATTGTTACATTGTTTCAAGTATAATAGAGATATAATTCTTTCATTCATTGTTAGTATACATTTACACAATTGTATTAATGTGTAAAGTAGTATCATTTGTTTAATAGTTATAATTTTTGCACTTGTCTTGTACTGTAATCAGTATTTATGTGTTATAACATTATTTCTTTGTGTGTAGTTAGTTTATACACTCTGTAGCATTGTTTTTTGGTTTGTAGTTATTCATTATACTTTTGTATATTTATACTTGTCTGTATATCTTAGATATGTGTATTATATTCAGTATCTGATAAGTAATCACAATATCTGACATGTAACTGCTGAATCTGATATGTTATATATAATTGCTCAACCATAATATGTGTTAGTTATTATATTGTTCTGTATTTGTTCTGTTAGTTCTATCCATATTATTATTATTATTATCATTATTATTATTGTTATTATAGTGTCCACAATTGTATTATCATTTATAATACATGTTAAATGTTTTATTTATTTGATTTAATATACTGTTTAGTATATATGTGCTTGTTTTGAGCATTAATTGTTTGGCTGTAATATTACTATATGTGTTATTATTTGATTTATACTATAACATATGTGTGCTTGTTGACAGTGTTAATCATTTGTACTATTTGTAATGTTAATAGTAGAAGAGTAGCATTTACTTTATTAATCTTTTTAACATTTGTCCATAGTATGATTAGTTAATTTATTATAACATAATCTCCATAATATTATAGAGTATTTTAGCATTTAATAATCACAGTAAGTAATACTCATTGTAGTTTCAACATTGCCTGTATAGATTACATTATTACTGGGCCAATGATTATAATTACTAAGATGACAATCATATAATGTCTGGGTTGTATGTAGTATAGTAAATTGTGTGTCTACAGTGTATTGATTTGTGTTTAGGATACTCAGACAGGTGAGTCAAGTTCTACATCATAGTATGTTGTGTGTGTGCATGTAATGTGTAGAACTGTATAGAGTATAGACATAGTAGAGTGTAGATAAAGTATAGGCAGGGAGCTCAAGACTCATAACCTGTTAAGAAAGGGGAAGAGAGGTTATGTGAGAGGCTTAGAGGGATCACACAAAGAGGAGGGATAGTAGACTCAGCTTGCTCTCTCACAGCTTGCTTCATTGTCTGTTGATTAGTTAGTCTATATATACTATGTAAGTATGTCTCAGATGTAGAATGTATGATGGAAGGTATTCTATCATTGTTTGTTATTGCTTGTAATGTAGTTTATATTATCTGAGACATACTCTTATATAGTCTTGTCTTAACAGAAAGGAAGGTCAAAGATAAAGGTACAAAGAATGAAGGGATGGACAAAGGGTAAAAGACTATAGAATGAACAAAGAATGAAAGGGTGGTCAAAGGAATAGAATGATAAAGTAAGGAGGGGTAGTAGTAAGAGTTAGTATGTATATAGTCTATAGATAGTACTCTTAAGAGACTGAAGTCCTGAGTTCTGGTACAGAAGGGTGCAGAACCCTTGGAACTGAAGGTATGAGAGTAGAGAACTGTAACAAGGTTCACCTGAATAAACTGTAGGAATGATAGGTTTTGCACTCTATATCTGTATCTTTAATTTGAGAAGTTTCTTGTTCCATTTCCTCTTAGTAAGCTTTTTACACTTCTTAGTACCTTTAGAGTCACTTGAATCAATGTCTGTAGGTTTGAATAATGTATTACTATCATTACTATTGTTAGAACTTGAGTATCTACTCAAATCTAAAGAATCTAAAGAGTTATTACCTGGATCTGAGTTAGAATCCTACCTTTTTACAATTTCTACTCTCTATATTACACAATTCACATAACTCTTTCTTACAAGGTTGTCTGAGGATCTTACTGATACAAATCTACTTGTCTGTAGTGTATTCAAGCTTTGTGGCTCAGTAGTATCTTGTGTAGTTCTTTTTCTGTAGCCTTTACTATTCCTATCTGTACTATACTTGATAGAGAGTACAGAACTGTGGTGGAAATTCTTTTCCTTACTCTCTTTGCCTTTTACAGTTTCTGATTTGTCTTCACTGTCATCAGAGGCATTCAGAACTATAAGTTTTATGTCTGGGTTCAGTTTATTCATTTTAATATTGTGTTTCACACTGAGTGTATGTATTGATTCTTGAACATTAGTATAATAGTGTATATATGTAGGTATTTTATTTTACAATGTGTCTCCTTGCCCTACTAGGGTGTTGTATCCATAGTATGTGTCCTTGCCTTAATTTTCTATCTTAGGGTAATATGTTTCTTGCTTGAAACAAACTGGTAATTCCTGAGAAGTTCTGAGAGCCTTACTGTAGCCTTCATTTCTGAAATTCTATTGTCCTGATTCTGCATTTTGTCTGTACTCTATCTCCTAAAAATACATTCTTTGTACATTAGAATCTACTTTACTAGAACTGTCTAGTTTTACCTGACTGTAATTACAAATGTCTGGAGCTATTCCTTTATTTGCTCTTACACTTTTCTTATTACTAGGTACAGGTTTACATTGGGAAAAAGTCTAAAAGGTTATATTACAATATAATGGTGTGAAAAAAGTAAAAAAAGTAAAAAAGTAATTTACATATTATCAGACCTTGATTTATGATAAAGTCATATAACATTGTATAATGTACTATAAGGTTTATGAATGTAATAAAAGTACATAAGGATAATACCCCTTTAAAACATATAAAATGCATAATATTGGACCTCCCTTTTTTGAAAGGTATTATAAGGATTTCTGTATTTCAAAAGGATAATATATGTTTCTAATGTTTTACAGACTATATATAGTTATTATTTGTTCTTGATAATAATTTTCCTTTACATCCATTCATTATTAAATTAATAAAATCAATTATATTAAAATATTTATACAATACATCACTATCTACAATAATTAAGGAAAATAAACCAAAACACATACATAGTAGCAGTCT
>NW_006760388.1:57697-87648 GCF_000271605.1 Fomitiporia mediterranea MF3/22
CCACGTCTGCAGTTGACCCTGCCTTTCGATCAATCCGCATCACCATCTCAAAATCAGCAAAGTCCGCCATTTCCACTTTGCGCACGCCACTGCACGTTGTGTACGAATATCCGAAGGGCAGCCATACAGCGAACTATAAGCAGAGGGCGAGTCGGATTCACTGTAGTCGTCAGAATCAGTGGTAGATGCCGATGAAGAGACACTTACAGTACTTACAGTGTATGACGAGCTGCCTCCGCCTTGTTCTTTTTCAAACAGCATTCGTGATGAAAGAGGATGGATGCGTTTTCGGATCGTTTGATGTAGTCTTCGTCACTACGTTTTAGTCGTTGCTCCGTCCCTACGAGTTGAATTACGCATGTATGTGGGTTGTAAGATTGCACAAGTTGTAGAGGTTGCTGTTGCACTTGTGACACAGGTTGTGAGATTGACTGGCTGAAAGTGTAAGCGTGAGCGTTGGCATTGGCGTGAGTGGATAAGTGGATCGAGGAGATGGACACACCGCGACAGTGCGAAGCAAGTGTGAGTGGTGCACCGGGGTTGAGATCCGGAGCGTTGAACGAGCTGATTTGGGCCGCAGGCAAAGCCGTGTTTGTACGCGCGCGTTGCATGCTCTGACTACGTCTCACAATCAGAAGTACAGTGGGCTGAGTAATTATGGATAGCTGCAAAGGTGTATCTCCGGGAGGTTCTGGCTCAAAGAGAGAAAGTGAAGTGGAGGGTATGGACAGACTCAGCAGAGGGGTGAGTGGTCGACCACTGCTTCCGATATTCGAAACAGTGTCATGAACAGCACTGGGGAATGTAAAGGCATGTCAAGCTTGGAACAGTGGGTGGGGAAGGAGAGTGTGTACAGTGTCAAAGACAGGGTACCATGTGAGTGGTTGTACCTAGACATTGTTGCGAGCATACCTGTAGATTGTTGCTTGTGCTGCAAAGCGGGAAGAAGTATGCAAATGCGTGGAGTTATTGAAGAAGTCGTTCGACATTGGTCAATAATGCGGATGCAGATGAAAAATGAAGGTGAGTGTAAGGAAAGAAGGACAATAACAGAGAGGCAACGCAAGCAGCAGAACAAGGAGCAGAAGGGATGGAAGGGAGACAAGAAGTTGGGAGGAGAGGGATGAGCAACTATTGTGCAGGCGATTATGAAGTGGACTGGCTGCTTACCGCTTTATGTTGAAGGACGGTGTAGTCAGCTCAGTGGCATCATCGCGGGATCTGAGGCTCAGCGCGGGCATCGCAGCGGCAGATTGGAGAGACGAGTACGTGATGTTTATTGCCTATGTTGAAGCAGGCACTGAGGCAGAGTGCCCGCTGGTGGGACGCTTGTAGGCAGAGGACTGGGCTAGAGAGAACAAGAGTAGCAACTTAGCGTTGAACGGGTGGTAGAGAGTTGTAGGAGATGGTGGAGGCATGAGATAAAGAAGTGACGAGGACAAATGCGTCATTATAAGCACTCGATCTTCAGCAGTAGATTATGTAATCAATGTTCGTGATAGTAGCAAAGCTGTAAAACAAATCAATTATTGTATTTAGATGTAAAATAAATGTATAAATTTACTTTATAATATAGCTAATAGTTGTAAGGATTTGATTTACTGGTTCGTATTTTATTATTACTACATTGCTGATTGTGTCAGATCATCACACAGTGGGACCCACAAGCACATATATTCTCATTGTAGTTAGTTACACTTCCTCCTCATGTATCTACACGTGTATACCCCTATAAAAGACAGTATTGACTGTTGGGTAAAGGGGATTCTTTTCCCCTGACCCCTCGCTTGAGTACTAGGTTATCCCAGTCAGAAGTTGAGTGAACTAAGGGTGATTAGAATTCTCTTGTGAGGAACAGTGAGTTTCCTTACATATTTTTGACTGTACCCACCTAGCACTGAAACCTCTTGCTGGATGCTGAGGAACTGAAGGGTCTGATCAACCCTAGGTCTCCCTCATTGTCTAGTACCCATCAGGAATTTTTAGTGAGTAAAGTTATGATTTTTGAGTAGAAACAGAGACTACTTACTAGATTGGCCCTTAGTAGGTTCACAATGCTTTGGAACACTGCAGAATGCTTCTGGAACACATTAACACATATTAATATGGACCAGTGCTGGATACACTGAAGGTTCACATTGATTGGATGGGTTGAGGACCAGGCATCTGTGACAGCAAAAAGGAATGAACAGGTGTACATTGAGTTTACAGGTAATGGACAACAAGATTATCTATTGAATATTGATTACAATTTGGCTGCCAAGCCTTGACTGACGATTCCCAGAGGGTACCCAAGTCCAGATATTAATACTAACATGCTAGGATGTAAGTCCTTGTCCCTTGTAGGCTAGAGGCAACCTGATGAACCTATACCAGGTGATAAGTCCTTGTCTACACAAGGCTAGAGGCACCCTGATGAACTAGTACATACTAATAACATAGAACTAAGGTATGTAACTGTACCAGCACATATAGTTAGACAAACATACACTGTAGAGCAGACACTAGCAAGTATTCACACTACTAGGCTTAAAGAAATAGCAAACAAAGGTACAGAGAGTAGAAACACTCAGGCAATTATTCTTAAGGATTCAGACAGTCAAGTTCAGGATGAACAGGCAATTGGATTCAAGGATTCATCCAATTGAGTACAGAAGGTTGAGTTTGAGGATTCAACTCACTAAGTACAGGTGATTGAGCTTGAGGATTTGCTCTATCAATTTCAGGCTACTGAGTTTAAGGATTCACTCAATAGAGGACAAGTGATTTGGTTTAAGGATTCACCAAGTTGATATAGAGAGCTAACAGCAAGCATCAAGGAATTTGCAAGCCAGTACAAGAGTTACAGAGTGTATATAGTCAGTATTAGTGAGAGTGTGGATAAGTATCTAGTGAGCACACTTACTTCAGAATGGAAACACATTGACAATAGTGATGTAGAGGGTAATAAGACATCTAAGACCCTTTTAGGTAGTAAAGAAAGTAGCCAGGACTCAAAGGACAAGAGTAACAAAGGCTAGGAGAGCCAGGCATTGGAATTACAGAGATCCAATAAGGAACAAGATTTCCAGAAGGCAAGTAAGACCTTCAGACACATTGTAAGAGCCAGAGCAATTAAGATAGACATAGGACATGTCAGCCCATTCCACAGTTTGATAGACATCAATGATTTGAATAAGAGAACATACAAGTTCAATAGAATGTATCAGGAAGAGGAGAAAGTAACTCCTTCATCAAACAAGAGCAGACTCAATAGTATAGTAACAGAAAAGTGTGAAACACTTCAGGCAGGCTACAGAACAAAAGCCAGACATGCTATAGTACCCACAGACAATAGAGATCAGAACTATTAATCTAAGAGTGTAGAAGAAACACTCAAGAGTCCAGACAAACTATTACATTTGTAGAAAGCAAAATGAAAGTGTAAAGCAAAAGGAAAACACAAAGTACAAGGAATGGAACGAAAACCAGAACTGCCAGGCATTCAATACAATTGTGAAATCGATTCAGACTATCCAAGCAAAACAGACATCACATTGACAGAACAGTACTTTGAGGATAGCAAAAGTGAATGCAAATTGGAACTACAAGGATCAGTACTTGATCCAGAGGGTGAAAACTAAGCATACACCTACAAAATCAAGTGTTTAACCTTATACATGGTAGATATTGACTATGCATTGCACAGGAGCAATGTAAAGGACTACTACAATAGATACAACACCCTAGCCAGGTCCAGGAATAAGAGAGAAAGTGAAATACCTGGATATATACAGTCTCAAATGGAAACATTGAGTTTTTCAGGTCATCAGAGTATCCCTTGCAAAAATAAAAGGAACAAACAATCCCATAACAATACTTTACAATTGAAAGCAGTCCCAGGCAAGGCAAACACTAGTGGTATTAGTGAGAACAATATTGATTCAGAGTGTAGTAAACTACACAGTTTAAAGCTACATATTGAGTACAGCAAGTATAAGAATAGCTTGAGCAGTAGTTTAAGAACAAACAATGGACACAAGCATAGTGAAGCACTGAATAATGTTCATAAAGGCAGATTTGCATTAGTAAGACCTTCAGAGAGCCTAGCAAAGAATAACTACATATACAGAGCAATACAGAGCTCTAGAATACAGAGAAAGGGAAATCTTGACCTAGGATCAGACCCAGACAGTGATAATTCGGATTCCTCTTCATCCAATGACTACAATCAAAGTAATGCTTTATTCGAACTGTCAGACATTGATTCAAGTAATACTGAAGCTACTAAGAAGTGTAAGAAATGCTTGAGGAAGAAACAGAACACAAGTTCAGGCATGCAAACAATACATTTGAAAGGGCAAATTCAGTATATTCGAAACTCTATAAGACTACAGTACTTAGGCATTGTACTACAGGCATTCAGTACAGGAATAAACATTGTAGGAAGTCTAAACATTGAGATAGACAATTGTATACAGTATACAATAACATTTTACACTCAAAAGCACAGGCATACAGTGTAGAAAGGATTCTACAAGACTATAGATACATATGACACATGGAAAGGACTAGGAACCATACATACAACTATTGTTTCAAGGATTCTAAGATGCTACAGACACAAGGCAACACATATATAGACACTTTAGAGACACTACTACTAATTCTTAGAGCTACAAATTGAAACAATGCTCTTAAGAAATACAGGCTATTCACAGACAACAAGAATGCATACTAGGACATTAGGAAAGGACCTGAGAATGTTAGAAGATCAGAATATAATCAGCCAGATAGTATTATGGTTTACAAGACAATACAAATAGTAAACTGTGTAAGTAGGACAATCTATCAAGTATTACTAGACTATAAACTATGACTACTCTTGGATACTGAGAAATATTTCAATCCAAACGATTCACACAGGTATTCTATTAAGTTAGAAGACTACATTACACATTAGAAGACAGAAATCAGCACATTGAGCAAGGCTAAGTGCATATACATCAGGAATACAATGATACTGCTTCAGAATAAGTATTAGGCATAGAGATACATTGACAGTAATAGAAAGACACAGACATACACATACACAGTCGATTCTATTCAGTACAGGAAGGTATTCAAAAGTGAAGAACTGCTTCAGATAATTTCAGGACCAGGAGAATGTTAAGACATTCAGGTATATTGATTCTACAACATTAGAACAGACATTTCCATCTTCAGGATTGAAGATACAGTCTATAATGAGCACAATTGAAGGAATTCACATAGAACAACATTCTATAAGGTACAATTGGATGTTACACTATGAAACTATTCAGTTCATAATGAAGAATTGTTCAGAAATGTCAGAACCAGCTCAGACTACAAGGATATATTGTACAGAACACAGTTTCAGGAGAACATAAGGTATTACATTGTGAAATACACCTTCAGACAGCCAGGATTCATTAGAATAGACTCAGGACACTCTATTAGATGTATTATAGACATCACAGACACTCAAATGGATGTACTAGTACACATATACTCAGGATACATAGTAGGAATCAAGGTATTCAAGCTACAGGATGACAATTACAATCTACAGGATGTAGAACTACTACAATCTATACAACATAAGGATAGTAAGACACTACTGAGATCAGAAAACAATATGCATTGTATGGAACAAAGTACAGAAGTTTAGAGGGCAACTTCAAGCCAGAGAACAGGTTCAGAACCTGAACAATCTACTCAATCTGCTCAATCTGCTCAAACAGATTATCACACCACTTCAAGGGAAAGCAAAGGTAATACACATACAGCTAGCAAATATCAGAGTGATAGTGAATTAGGAATAATTGATCAGACTATTCAAGCATTTAGGTATGATACTTTGATGATACAGAAGGAAATAGAGCACTAGGAAGCTCAAGGACATCTATTAAACAATGATACAGTTCAATCTACTCTAGGAATGAGTAGCTACAATCAGTTTGAAGTATGAAATTATGCAGAGAACCTCTCCAGACAATACAGATATTTTCTAGGACAGTACCAGACGTTTTACACTGAAAATGAAGTCATATTTCGACAAGAGGGTGAGAGGCACACACATTGTATTACATACACACTCTTTGAGCATACAATCATGTTTGAACATACAATTTTCTTACATGGATTGCTACAGAACAATTTTGCAAAGGACTTTGCAGTACCAGACAGTATTAGTACTACAGGAAACAGGACACATGATAGGTACATAAGGAAAGAATACATCAGTACAAGGACAAGTACACAGAAAGACAGGAAGTCAATGCTAGAACACATCAATCCACACATGGATTTGCCAAATGAACAGAGAATTGGTAGCATATACTCAGGACTTCAGGCAGTGCTACTGTACATACAGACAGGACTTTTCATTAAGACATACATGGAACAACACAGCATACAGACAGCTACAGTACTCAGGAAAGTAGAGAACACTACTTAGACATTTTGTGATAGAACATCACACCATAAGACATTGAAAGTATACTCAGACAATTCAGGAATCGAATCAGTTGACTTACAAAGACACAAACGAGTCAAGACACAAGGAACCAGTATGAAACTACAGTAGGACATTTATTACACACAGAGATACTATGTATATACACACATATCTAATGATATTAGGCTCATACATTATGAGACTAGTTCCTGCAAATGTAATGCCTTACACTCATATTGATAGAATATGTCCAAATGTGTACTCTTTTGCTTGCAATAACCAACTGTGATGCAAAACTGGATATCCTGTTAAGCTTGATGTCTAAATACTAATTGTAGAGTGTAATGTAGAGTGTAATATTTGTCCTTGAATGAAAATATTGTCTTAAATTCAATGAGATATTGGAAAAATCAAGGACATAGCAGAGGAATTTTGGAATACATCTCTACTATCTATTATTGTATGACTATCCTACAGGAGCAGAGAAACATGCAAGGTCAGCTAGAAGCTACAATGCTAATACATTCTATTGAGGAAGAAGGCTATAGCTTTGTTGATCAGGGATTTACCTCTGTGCTTCCTAAAGACACAGGAGAAGAGAATATTTGCAATTACCACACTGCCAGAATTTCCACTTCTGTACATATCAATCTACACTGTGTGTCTCAGAATACTCAAGAGCCAAAACACCATATCTCCTTAGGAACTCCACCAATTCTCTTTGAAAAGTGTTGTATCAATAGTAACAATCAAGAGGCAACTTTCCTACCAATTGACTATACAGTAATATTGACTATGTTTAATTCTATTAATGTTTATCTAGTTTTACATAGTTTGGAACCATGCTACTCACTGTCCAGAACACTACCACCATCTCAATACACACCAGATCGACTTTGGATCACTTTAGAGAGGCAGTACTACATCACAACAATGTTTCCTATATGTATGGGCAAGTTATTTCTTTATTTACTTGTTACTAATTGTTACTTTAAGTAAGTTTTCTGCCTTTTCTACTGATTTTTAGCATTTAGGACTAAATGCTAGAGGGCGAGTGTAAGGATTTGATTTACTGGTTCGTATTTTATTATTACTACATTGCTGATTGTGTCAGATCATTGCACAGTGGGACCCACAAGCACATATATTCTCATTATAGTTAGTTACACTTCCTCCTCATGTATCTACACATGTATACCCCTATAAAAGACAGTATTGACTGCTGGGTAAAGGGGATTCTTTTCCCCTGACCCCTCACTCGAGTACTAGGTTATCCCAGTCAGAAGTTGAGTGAACTAAGGGCAATTAGAATTCTCTTGTGAGGAACAGTGAGTTTCCTTACAATAGTACTCTAGCATGTATATATTCTCCTAAATACAGTAATATAAATATTATAAGTAGTTGAAACTCTTATACAGATAACACAATCTGTTTTACAATGTAAATATAAGACTATTTTCAAAATTATAATCTAAGTATAATACTTTAGCTTATAATTTAAGGTTATCATAATGTATTCATTGAATTTTAATCATTTATAACACTTTTAGAGTCCCTATATACATTAATATTCCTTATTTTAGTATTATAATTGTGTTCTAACCCTTACAGTCATATTATAATGTATATAAAATGTTTCTACTACTTTAAATGGACTGTAATTCATTATATTTAAATGGACTTTTTCCCAATGTACCTGGATCTTTCTTCTAAGGACATGTACTTTCAAACTGTAGAGTATCCTCCAATTGTTTGAGCATTCCTTTAGTAGCTTCTGAGTGTCAACAACATACTTTCTAATACATCTATTTAGCTAACTCATCTCTAGTTAGTTTGGATGAATTAATTGTGTCCAAATCAATGTTTCCTTCATGTTCCTAATATATACTATTGTACTTATGAGTTCTCTTGTTCAATTCCTTAATATCAATTCCTTGATTGAATAGACTAGCTAGCCTACTCATAGCTTTTAGTGTCTCTAGCCTAGGGACATTTCTGAATGTCTTTCTAGCCTTCTAGAACGTTTCCTACTGTAAGGAAAGTATTGTTCCTTTACTAATACTCTTGTTCTTACTGACAGAATCCTTAATACCAGTTTCCTGAGTATTTATACTCTCTATACTACTATTATCTACTTCTGTAAGCCTAGTAAGGTAAGTACTTGCTAGTGTCTGCTCTACAGTGTGTATCAGTCTAACAATATGTACTAGTACAGGTACATGCCTTTGTTCTACATTACTTGTATGTAATAGTTTATCAGAGTGCCTCTAGCCTTGTGTAGACAAGGACTTATTACTTAGTAAAGGGTCATCAGATTGCTTCCAGCCTACAACAGACAAGGACTTATTCTCTAGCATGTTAATAGTGACTTCCAGACTTGGGGGCCCTTCTAGGATTGTCTGCTAAGGCTTGGTGGTCACATTGTGTTCAGTACTTAATAGATAATCTTGTTGTCTATTGTTTATATACTCTGTTAATTTGAAATCTGTAGTACACACTGTTTCAAATCTTTCTACATTTAGGGAAAGCTACTCTTTAGTACTTCTGAATAATACTTGCCTCTTACAATATTAATGAGGAGGTCTCTCTACATTAAGGAGAACAATCTGTTTGTACTCCTCAAGCATTCTGAGTATTCTAGTAACTATAGTAAGAGTATATGTGTCTCTAATTTAGATTTGCAAACTACTCACTTGTTTCTTTGAATTTAAAGGAGTACTAGGTAATGTGAGGAACATATTAGAGTGATCAAGCCCTCAGTTCCAGTCATTAAAGTCTAGCAGGTTTATAGAAAGGTGGGTTCAGTCAAAAATGTGTAAGGATAAGTATACTAGCCTTATATAAAGATTCTCTCTTTACTAGCACACTTAACTACTGACTAGGATAACCTAGTAATCAAACACTAAGAAGGAGAATGTAAGGAAACTTACTGTTCCTTACAAGAGAATTCTAATCACTCTTAGTTTACTCAACTACTGACTAGGATAACCTAGTACTTGAGTAAGAGGTTAGGGGAAAAGAATCCCCTTTACCTAGTAGTTAATACTGTCTTTTATAAGGGTATACATGTGTAGATACATGAGGAGGAAGTGTAACTAACTATAATGAGAATATATGTACTTGTGAGTCCTACTGTGTAATAATCTAATACAATCAGTAATGTAGTAATAATAAAATACAAACTAGTAAATCAAATCCTTATACTTGCCCTCTAGTATTTAGTTCTAAATACTAAAAATTAGTAGAAAAGGTAGAGAACTTACTTAAAAGTAATAGTTAGTAACAAGTAAATAATAAAATACCTTACTCATACATATAGGAAACATTCTTATAATGTATTACTACCTCTCTAAACTGATTCAAAGTTGATCTAGTGTGTATTAAGACAGTAGTAGCATTCTAGACAGTGAGTAGTATAGTTCTGAACTATGTAAAACTAGATAAAACATTAATAGAATTAAACATAGTTAATATTACTGTATAGTCAATTAGTAGGAAAGTTGCCTCTTGATTGTTACTATTAATACAACACTTTTTAAAGAGAATTGGTAGAGTTCCTAGGAAGATATAGTGTTTCAGCTCTTAAGTATTCTGAGACACACAGTGTAGATTAATATGTACAGAAATAGGAATTCTGACAGTATAGTAATTACAAATATTCTCTTCTCTTACATCTTTAAGAAGTGTGAAGGTAAATCCCTGATTAATAAAGTTATAGCCTTCTTCCTTAATAGAATGTATTAGTATTACTACTTCTAGCTAACCTTACACATTTCTCTACTCCTGTAGGATAGTTATATAATAATAGATAGTAGAGATGTATTCTAAAATTCCTCTACTATGTCCTTAATTTTTCTAATAGACTAGTTTCTACAAATGTAATACCTTACACTCATATTAGTAGAATATCTCTAAATGTGTACTCTTTTACTTACAATAACTAACTGTAATACAAAACTGAATATCCTGTTAAGCTTAATGTCTAAATACTAATTGTAGAGTGTAACATAGAGAGTAATATTTGTCCTTGAATGAAAATATTGTCTCAAATTTAATAAGATTATAATGTATGAGCCTAATATTACTAGATATGTGTGTATATGTATAGTATCTCTGTGTATAATGAATGTCCTACTATATTCTCATACTGTTTCCTTGTGTCTTAACTTGTTTGTGTCTTTGTAAGTTGATTAATTTGATTCCTAAATTATCTGAGTATACTTTCAATGTCTTATAGTGTAATGTTCTATCACAATGTGTTCAAGTAGTGTTCTCTACTTTCCTGAGTACTGTAACTGTCTGTATACTGTGTTGTTCTATGTATGTCTTAATAAAAAGTCCTGTTTGTATGTGTAGTAGTACTGTCTAAAGTTCTGAGTGTATACTACTAATTCTCTGTTCATTTAGCAAATCCATGTATGAATCAATACACTCTAACACTGACTTCCTGTCTTTCTGTGTTCTTGTTCTTGTTCTAATGTATTCTTTCCTTGTGTACCTATTATGTGTTCTGTTTCCTGTAGTACTAATACTGTCTAGTACTATAAAGTCCTTTACAAAATTGTTTTGTTATAGATTAAGTAAGAAAATTGTATGTTCAAACCTGTAGCTTGTATGCTTAAAGAGTGTGTATGTAATACAATGTGTGTGCCTCTTGCCCTCTCATCAAAATATGAATGTATTTTTGGTGTAAAACATCTGGTACTGTCTTAGAACATATCTATAGTGTCTAGAGAAGTCTTTTATATGATTTTGTACTTCAAACTAATTGTAACTACTCATTCCTAGAGTAGATTGAACTGTATCATTATTTAATAAATGTCCTAGAGCTTCCTAATACTCTATTTCCTTTTATAGTATTAAAGTATTATGCCTGAATACTCAAATAGTCTGATTGATCATTCCTAATTCACTATTACTCTAATATTTGCTAGCTGTATGTATATTACCTTCACTTTTGCTTGAAACAGTGTAATAATCTGTTTAAGCAGATTGAGCAGATTGAGCAGATTGTCTAGGTTCTGAACCTATTCTCTAGCTTGAAATCACCCTCTAAACTTCTGTACTTTGTTCTATACAAAGTGTATCCATTCCTGATCTTAGTAGTGTCTTACTATCATTGTAGTGTATAGATTGTAACAGTTTTACATCCTGTAGATTGTAATTGTCATCCTATAGCTTGAATAACACAATTCTTACTATGTATTCTAAGTATATGTGTGTTAGCACATCTGTTTAAGTGTCTGTAATGTTTATAATATGTCTAATAGAGTGTTCTAAGTCTATTCTAATGAATCCTAACTGTCTGAAAGTGTATTTTGTAATGTAATACCTTATGTTCTCCTGAAACTGTGTTCTGTACAATATATCCTTGTAGTCTAAGCTGGTTCTAACATTTCTGAACAATTCTTTGTTATAAACTGAATGGTTTTGTAGTGTAACATTCAATTATACCTTATAGAATGTTGTTCTATGCAAATTCCTTCAACTGTACTCATTACTAACTGTTTCTTCAATCCTAAAGATAGAAATGTCTGTTCTAATGTTGTAAAATCAATATACCTGAATGTCTGAACATTCTCCTAGTCCTAAAATTGTCTAAAGTAGTTCTTTACTTTTAAATACCTTCCTGTACTAAATAGAATCAACTGTGTATGTGTATGTCTGTGTCTTTCTATTACTGTCAATGTATCTCTATGCCTGATACTTATTCTAGAGTAGTATCATCTTATTCTTAATGTATATACACTTTACCTTACTCAATGTGTTGATTCTGTCTTCTAATACATAATGTAGCTTTCTAACTTAATAGAATACTTGTATAAATTGTTTGGATTGAAATATTTCTTAGTATCTAAGAGTAGTTGTATTTTATAGTCTAGTAATACTTGATAGATTGTCCTACTTGTACAGTTTACTATTTGTATTACTGTGTAAACCATAATACTATCTGACTAGTTATATTCTGATCTTCTAACATTCTCAGGTCCTTTCCTAATGTTCTGGTACACATTCTTATTGTCTGTAAACAGTCTGTATTTCTTAAGAGTGTTGTTTTGATTTGTGGCTCTAAGAATTAGTAGTAGTGTCTTTAAAGTGTTTATATATACATTACCTTGTACCTGTAGCATCTTAGAATCCTTGAAACAATAGTTGTATACATGTTTCCTAGTCCTTTCTATGTTCTATATGTATCTATAGACTTGTAGAATCCTTTCTATACTGTATGCCTGTACTTTCAAGTGTAAAATGTTATTGTATATACTATACAATTGTCTATCTTAATGTTTAGACTTTCTACAATGTTTATTCTTGTACTGAATGCTTGTAGTACAATACCTAAGTACTATAGTCTTATAGAGTCTCAAATATACTGAATTCACCCTTTCAAATGTGTTGTTCACATACCTGAACTTGTGTTCTGTTGTAGAACTCTCTTATTCTGTTACTAAATCCTTAGTATTATCTTCACAAAGTATCCAAATTAATAAAACATGTATATTACTGTTAGATATGTAAGAATCTGTGTTATAGTCTGTAATCAACTCTAATTCTATATAGTTCTAGCTGTCCAAGTTGTCTACTAACTTATCTAAAGTAGTATAACTAATACTAACATTATTAAATGATAAACAATCATCCTGTGTATTGTTCAATCTGATTGTATTACAAGTAGGACAATTCCTAGCTAAGTGGTCATTTTGTTTACAAATGAAACATAGTTCTTTTACTCTCATTTCATCTAATTTTGATTAGGAATAATGTTTAAAACCTGTAGCATATGTCTTATGATTGTTTTCTGTCTTACTTTCATACTAGTCATTATTTATTAATAGATAATACAATTGTCTAACCTTTCCTTTAGTATTTGTACTACTTGTATACATAGTATCCTGACTAGAGTTACTATAGTCTGAATTATTACTTTCACTATCCTATAGAGTAAATTGATTGTTTCCTGAATTATCAGAACTGCCTGTATACAAATAATCACTCTAAGAATCATTACTACATTCTTACAGATGGAATTAATGTTTAGAATTTATATACTATTTGATTCCTATAGATTCATTTGCTTTCTTAATACTTTTAAGCCTATCCTTAAAGATTGAATAATCTACAGTGTCTAGATTCAAGCAATCTAATTGTAATTGTCTCTAGTACTTAGAATTCAATCTATACTATGCCTGTCTAGTCAAATCTTACTAAGAAATGTTTCCTAGATTCATTACTTTCATCTCTAGATTATACAAATAATCCTGAATGTTCTTATTACCTTGTTTTAAAGTATTAAACTCTTTCTACATTATTTCAGTAAAGTTGGAAGGGAAACAAAAGTTCATAAGTCCTCTAAAGAATTGAGCAAGTGTCTATTTATACTCATAGTTTGTAATCTTTTACAAATAGAAATTTATTACTTTTCCCTTAATAAAACCTAACATTATCCCTACTTGGCTCTTAGGGAAATAATAAAGTCCTGATTGTTTCATGTACTAATTAACTTTAATAACAAACTTTGTATACTTCTGCAAGTCTGGTTTACCTAAGTATACTGTAGGAGCTATTAGTTCTATACTATACATTTGTATCTTTAATTTGAGGAGTTCTTTGTTCTGTTTCTTCCTTAAGTGTTTCTTACACTTCTTAGTAAGCTCTGTATCACTCAAATCAATGTCTGACAGTTCAAATAAAGTATTACTTCAATTGTTGTTATTAGATGAAGAGGAATCTGAATTATTACTGTCTGAGTCTAATCCTAGGTCAAGATTTCCCTTTCTCTGTATTCTAGAGCTCTGTATTACTCTGTATGTGTAGCTATTCTTTACTAGGCTCTCTAAAGGTCTTACTGATACAAATCTGCCTTTCTAAACATTATTCAGTACTTTACTATACTTGTGTTCATTGTTTGTTCTTAAACTACAGTTAGAACTATTCTTATACTTACTATACTTAATATGTAACTTTGAACTATATAGTTTACTATACTCTGAATCAATATTGTTCTTACTAATACTACTAGTGTATACCTTGCTTAGGACTGCTTTCAATTGTAAAGTATTGTTATAGAATTGTTTGTTCACTGATTTAATACAATGTATACTCTAATAACCTGAAAAACTTAGTATTTCTATTTAAGACTGTATATATTCAGGTATTTTACTTTCTCTCTTATTCCTAAACCTGGCTAGAGTGTTGTATCTATTATAGTACTCCTGTACATTGCTCCTGTACAATGTGTAGTCAATATCTACTATGTATAAGGTTAAACACTCAATTTTGTAAGTGTATACTTAGTTTTTACTCTCTAAATCAAGTACTAATCCTTATAGTTCTAATATGTGTTCACTTTTACTATCCTTAAAGTACTGTTCTGTAAATGTAATGTCTGTTTTGCTTAGATAGTCTGAATCAATTTCACAATTGTATTAAATGTCTGACAGTTCTAGTTTTTGTTCTGTTCCTTACACTTTGTGTATTCCTCTTACTTTGTACTTTCCTTTTACTTTCTATAAATGTAATTGTTTGTCTGGACTCTTAAGTGTTTCTTCTACACTCTTAAATCAATAGTTCTGATCTCTACTATCTGTAGGTACTGTAACATGTCTGGCTTTTGTTCTGTAGCCTGTCTAAAGTGTTTCACACTTTTCTGTTACTATATTATTAAGTCTGCTCTTGTTTGATAAAGGAGTTACTTTCTCCTCTTCCTAATACATTCTATTAAACTTGTACATTCTCTTATTCAAATCACTAATGTCTATTAATCTGTAGAATAGGCTAACATGTTCTATGTCTATCTTAATTACTCTAGCTCTTGTAATGTGTCTAAAGGTCTTACTTACCTTCTAGAAATCTTGTTCCTTATCAAATCTCTATAGTTTTAATACTTAGCTCTCCTAGCCTTATCTGTTACTCTTGTTCTTTAAGTCCTGGCTACTTTCTTTATTGTCTAAAAGAGTTTTAAGTGTCTTATTACTCTCTATATTACTATTGTTAATGTGTTTCCATTCTAAAGTAAGTACACTCACTAGATACTTATCTACACTCTCACTAATACTAACTATATACACTCTATAACTCTTGTACTAGCTTACAAATTCCTTAATACTTACTGTTAGCTCTCTATATTAACTTAGTAAATCCTCAAACCAAATTGCCTGTCCTCTATCAAGTGAATCCTCAAACTTAGTAGTCTGAAATCAATTAAGCAAATCCTCAAACTCAATTGTTTATACTTAGTAAGTTGACTCCTCAAACTCAACCTTCTGTACTCAATTAGACAAATCCTCAAATCCAATTGTCTGAGCATTTCTACTCTTTGTACTACTATTTACTATTCTTACAAGTCTAGTAGTGTGAGTACTTACTAGTTTCTACTCTATAGTATGTATTTGACTAACTATATGTGCTAGTACAGTTACATACCTTAATTCTACATTACTAGTATATAGTAGTTTATTAGAGTGTCTCTAGCCTTGTACAGACAAGGACTTATTACCTAGTATAAGTTCATCAGATTGTCTCTAGCCTACAAGGGACAAGAACTTACATTCTAGTATGTTAGTATTAATATCCAGACTTGAGTACTCTCTAGGAATTGTCAGTCAAGGCTTGGCAGCTATATTGTAATTAATATTTAATAGGTAATCTTGTTGTCTATTACTTATAAACTTAATACACACCTGTTTGTTCCTTTTCACCATTACAGATACTTAGTTCTCAACCTATCTAATTAATACAAACCTCTAGTATATTTAGTACTAGTCTATATTAATATGTACTAATGTGTTCCAGAAGTGTTCTACAGTGTTCTAAAGTATTGTGAACCTACTAGGGGCTAATCTAGTAAGTAGTCTCTGTTTCTACTCAAAAATTATAACTTTACTCACTTAAAATTCCTGATAGGTACTAGATAATAAGGGAGACCTAGGGTTGATCAGACCCTTCAGTTTCTCAGTATCTAGTAAGGGGTTTCAATGTTAGGTAGGTACAGTCAAAAATATGTAAGGAAACTTACTATTCCTTACAAGAGAATTCTAATTACT
Source organism: Fomitiporia mediterranea MF3/22 (assembly GCF_000271605.1). Taxonomy (NCBI): domain Eukaryota; kingdom Fungi; phylum Basidiomycota; class Agaricomycetes; order Hymenochaetales; family Hymenochaetaceae; genus Fomitiporia; species Fomitiporia mediterranea. The sequence continues at coordinate 74,201 of NW_006760388.1, forward strand.
CTTAGTTTACTCAACTACTGACTAGGATAACCTAGTACTTGAGTAAGGGGTTAGGGGAAAAGAATCCCCTTTACCTAACAGTCAATACTGTCTTTTATAAGAGTATACATGTGTAGATACATAAGGAGGAAGTGTAACTAACTATAATAAGAATATATGTGCTTGTAAGTCCTACTGTGTAATGATCTGACACAATCAGTAATGTAGTAATAATAAAATATGAACTAGTAAATCAAATCCTTACAGAGAAGTAATCCTCTAACTCTTAGCTTGAAAACCCTTTATATATGTGTATACACATGTAGTAGGATACAGAGTAGTCTAGTGAACAAAAAGGAAAACACTCACAAGCACTTATAACATATGTTGTACAAATGTGTAAGTAGTACAATTGTTACAAGAATACTATTCTCTAACATTAAATCTATTCAGAAAAGTAATCTTAACAGGTAATGTGTACTCATTTCTATTCTCCCAATTGTTAATAATTGTAAACTAAGTATCTGTACTTCTGAAAACATAGAATCAATTATGTAGATACTTATTCTAGAGTTTCCTGTTACATTTCTAGTCAAAACAGTATAGAATTCCTTCTATAAGACATTTAGTAATTCTAAAATATACTGTATTATTGTATTCACTGTAGAAATTGTTATTTCTATAGATTAATCTTATTCTCCTCTAATTTCTCTTTCTAAGTTTAGTATTTACAAGGGGAATCTTTAATTCTAAAGTGTTAGAAGAAGTTTGTAGCTTCAAATCTAATTGTTCTAAACTAAATACTTGTAAAATAGTATTATAACTAACTAATAAATTGTAATTCTTATTCTTCTAAGTTGTAGACTCATAACTATTGTCTAGATAATGTATCTGAATAGCTATAGACTGTATTCAAGACATAGAAGATGATAGATCTATTGTATTGTCTACTATAAGATTCAAATCTAAGTAATTATTGTTTTCTAAAGTATTAGTTAACTTATTTAGAGTAGAATAATTAATATTAACACTCTTAAACAATGTATTTGTATTAGAAACACTGTTCAGCTTTACTATACTGTGTGTAGGACAATCTTTAACTAAATAAGTAGTCTGTTTACAGATAAAACATTGTCCTTTAGCTCTCATATTGTTTAGTTTAGCTTGTAAATACCTTTTTACACTTGTAAAATAAGTTTTTTTACTATTCTCTTACTTATTCTACCTAGTATCCTTATATTTTAGTTTGTAGTCCTTACCTTGATTTTCTATCTTAAGACAATATGTTTCTTACTTAAAACAAACTAGTAGTTCCTGAGGAGTTCTAGAAGCCTTACTATAGTCTTTATTTCTAAAATTCTATTGTTCTGATTCTACATTTTGTCTGTACTCTATCTCCTAAAAATACATTCTTTGTACATTAGAATCTGCTTTACTAGAACTGTCTAGTTCTACCTGACTGTAATTACAAATGTTTAGAGCTTTTCCTTTATTCACTCTTACACTTTTCTTATTACTAGGTACAGGTTTACTTAAATCTTTCTTCTAAGAATGTGTGCTTTCAAACTGTAAAGTATCCTCTAATTGTTTGAGCATTCTTTTAGTAGCTTCTAAGTGTTGAGGACATACTTTCTAATACATTTATTTAGCTAACTTGTCTCTAGTTAGTTTAGATAGATCAATTGTGTTCAAATTGATGTTTCTTTCATATTTCTAATACATACTATCATACTTATAAGTTCTCTTATTCAATTCCTTAATATTAATTCCTTGATTGAATAGACTGGCTAGCCTACTCATAGCTTTTAGTGTCTCTAGCCTAGGGATGTTTCTGAATGTCTTTCTAACCTTCTAGAATGTTTCCTACTGTAAGGAAAGTGTTGTTCCTTTACTAATACTCTTGTTCTTACTGACAGAATCCTTAATACTAGTTTCCTGAGTATTTATACTCTCTATACTACTATTATCTACTTCTGTAAGTCTAGTAAGGTAAGTACTTGCTAGTGTCTACTCTACAGTGTGTATTAGTCTAATAATATACACTAGTATAAGTACATACCTTTGTTTTATATTACTTATATATAATAGTTTATTAGAGTGTCTTTAGTCTTGTGTAAATAAGGACTTATTACTTAGTAAAGGTTTATTAGATTGCCTCTAGCCTACAACAGACAAGGACTTATTCTCTAGTATGTTAATAGTGACTTCTAGACTTGAGAGCCCTTCCAGGATTGTCTACTAAGGCTTAGTGACCATATTGTGTTTAGTACTTAATAGATAATCTTGTTATCTATTGTCTGTATACTCTGTTAATTTGAAATCTGTAGTGTATACTATTTTGAATCTCTCTGTATTTAGGGAAAGCTACTCTTTAGTACTTTTAAATAATACTTGCCTCTTACAATATTAATAAGAAGGTCTCTCTGTATTAAGGGGAACAATCTGTTTATGTCTCTTAAGTATTCTAAGTATTCTAGTAGTTATAGTAAGAGTATATGTGTCTCTAATTTAGATTTACAAACTACTTACTAATTTCTTTGAATTTGAAGAAGTATTAAACAATGTAAAGAATGTATTAGAGTGATCAAGCTCTCAGTTCCAGTTGTCAAAGCCTAACAGGTTTATAGAAAGGTGGGTTTAGTCAAAAATGTGTAAGGATAGGTATACTAGCCTTACACAAAGATTCTCTCTTTACTAGTACACTCAACTACTGACTAGGATAACTTAGTAATTAAGTACTAAGAAGGAGAAAGAATCTCCTAACCCTTAGCTCAAAAACCCTTTATATATGTGTATACACATGTAGTAGGATACAGGGTAGTCTAGTAAACAAAAAGGAAAACACTTACAAGCACTTATAACACATGTTGTACAAATGTACAAGTAGTACAATTGTTATAAAGGAATACACAAAGTATAAGGAACAGAACAAAAACTGGAACTACTAAACATTCAATACAATTGTAAAATTGATTCAGACTATCTAAGCAAAACAGACATTGTATTAACAGAACAGTACTTTGAGAATAGCAAAATTGAATGTGAATTAGAACTATAAGGATTAGTACTTGATTTAGAGAGTGAAAATTAAGTATACACTTACAAAATCAAGTGTTTAACCTTATACATAGTAGATATCAACTATGAATTACACAGGAGTAATGTACAGGAGTACTATAATGAATACAACACTCTAGCCAGGTCTAGAAATAAGAGAGAAAGTAAAATACTTAGATATATATAGTCTTAAATAGAAACATTAAGTTTTTCAAGACATTAGAGTATCCCTTACAAAAATAAAAGGAACAAACAATCCTATAGTAATACTTTACAATTGAAAGCAGTCCTAGACAAGGTATACACTAGTAGTATTAGTGAGAACAATATTAATTTAGAGTATAGTAAACTATACAGTTCAAAGCTATATACTAAGTATAACAAGTATAAGAATAGCTCTAACTATAGTTTAAGAACAAACAATGGACACATACATAGTAAAGTATTAAATATTGTTTAGAAAGGCAGATTTGTATTAGTAAGACCTTTAGAGAGCCTAGTAAAGAATAACTATACATACAGAGTAATTCAGAGCTCTAAAAGACAGAAAAGGGGAAATTTTGACTCAGAATCAGACTTAGACAGTAATAATTCAGATTCTTCTTCATTCAATAACAATAATTGAAGTAATACTTTATTTAAACTGTCAGACATTGATTCAAGTAATACAGAGGCTATTAAGAAGTGTAAGAAATGCTTAAGGAAGAAACAGAACAAAGAACTCCTCAAATTAAAGATACAAATGTATAGTACAGAACTAATAACTCTTACAGTATACTCAAGTAAACTAGACTTGTAGAAGTACACAAAGTTTGTTATTAAAGTCAAATAGTATATGAAACAATCAGGACTTTATCATTTCCCTAAGAGCTAAGTAAGAATAATACTAGGTTTTATTAAGGGAAAAGTAATAAATTTCTATTTGTAAAAGATTATAAACTATAAGTATTAATAGACACTTGCTCAATTCTTTAAAGGACTTATAGACTTTTGTTTCCCTTCCAACTTTACTGAAATACTGTAGAAAGAGTTCAATACTTTAAAACAAGGTAATAAGAATGTTTAGAATTATTTGTACAATCTAGAGATGAAAGTAACAAATCTAGGAAACATTTCTTAATAAGAATTAACTAGACAGGTATAGTATAGATTGAATTCCAAGTACTAGAGGTAATTATAATTAGATTGCTTAAATCTAAACACAGTAGATTACTCAATCTTTAAGGATAGACTCAAAAGTATTAAGAAAGCAAATGAATCTATAAGAATCAAATAGTACATAGATTCTAAATAACATTTTGATCTATAAGAACATAGTAATGATTCTTAGAATGATTATTTGTATACAGACAGTTCTGATAATTTAGGAAACAATTAATTCACTCTATAAGATAGTGAAAGTAATGATTCAGACTATAGTTACTCTAGTCAGGATACTATACATACAAGTAGTACAAATGCTAAAGGAAAGGCTAGACAATTGTATTATCTATTAAAGAACAATGACTAGTATAAAAGTAAGACAGAAAACAATTACAGAACATATGTTACAGGTTTCAAACATTATTCCTAATCAAAATTGGATGAATGAGAGTAAAAGAACTATGTTTCATTTGTAAACAAGATGTCTACTTAGTTAGGAATTGTCCTACTCATAATACAATTATATTAAATAATGTGTAGAATAATAGTTCATTATCTAGTAATGTTAGTATTAGTTATACTACTTTAGATAAGTTAGTAGACAACTTAGACAGTAAGAACTATATAGAATTAAAGTCAATTACAGACTATAACACAGACTCAGACATATCTAGTAGTAATATACATGTTTTATTAATTTAGATACTTTGTAAAGGTACTACTAAGGATTCAGTAATAGAACAAGAGAGTTTTACAACAGAACACAAGTTCAGGTATACAAACTACACATTTGAAAGGGCAAATTCAATATATTTAAGACTCTATAAGACTATAATACTTAGAAATCAAATTACAAACAAGCAGAACTGTATAAAATAGTACTAGATAGGTATATTAAGGTACAGACAACTGTATAAAGTATACAATAACATTTTATACTTGAGAGTAAAAGTATACAGTATAGAAACTATTAGATTGTACTCTGGATAAGAAAATCCCTAATTGTCTTATGTAGAGTTACTGTACTTAGAATGTCTCAGACTATCAGACTTTACTATATAGTATATAAGGCAGACACTTGCTTAATGTCTTAATAAGAGAGAGTACTTAGAGTACTCCTACTACACTTGTTAAAAGGTTATAAGCCTTAGTACTTATTAAATACTCTTACACACTTACTCTTACAGAATGCCTTTGTCTCCTACTAGACTACTAAGCCCTAGACCTCCCTCTCCCCTCAAACCTATTATAATGTTGTCTACAACACATACCTTTGTTAATACTATAATAAAGGACTCTAACATTATAAAGTTCTTTAAGAGAACAGAAAAGTTAGCTAGTACAAAGGGATACAAGATATAGTACTTGTGTATACACAGTATACTTACTACTATAATGCTCTTAGACCATCTAGAGTACAATCCCCCTTCCTCTAATAATGCTAGCATACATACAGACAATGTTTTGTATTATTGTATAATGAAAACAATAACTAATACAATTTATACAAACTTTATAACACATACAAGTATTAGAAGTCTTATGAAGGCACTTTCTGAATAATACAATGTTCAAACAATAATAACACATACTGTAGACATATCTACATTGTTTATAGTAAAAGAGTATGTATTATAGTTTGATAAGATGTTAAACAACATTGAACAAATCTACAGACAGTTGTCTACACATAATAAAGCTCTTAATAACAATACATACATCTTAGTAATTAACCTTACTACTCCTTGTGAGTATAGATGGGTAGTAACAATGCTAGACAGGCAGATTACCTATTATAATCAACTACTAATAGTTATAGTAGCTCAGAAAAATGTTCTAACACTAGCTAAGTTAATACACAAATTATAAAACACATATACTAAGTATTATTCTTAGTACTCTTAAACAAAACAAGATACTGAACAAGACAGCCTACAAACAAAAGACAAAAGTGTAGCTAAAGGCAAAATGAAACCTTACAATAAAGTTAAATACTACAACTATAATAAGTATAAGTATATGTTAAAAGACTACTGAAATCCTCTAACAAGTAAAACAACAGAAGCTTGAAAGAAAAAGTATAAGCAAACAGCTACTACTTCTACTACTACTACTACACTGTCTCAACCTATACTTAATACAATAGTATTTATTAGAGACAATAACAAAATAGTATTCATTAAAGACATTAATAAAACACTAATACTAGAGTCTGTAATTGTAGAAGTCTTAGTATCAAGTTCTAGCAGCTTACCTGTTCAATCTGCTCTATCTGCTGAATCTGCTCTATCTACTGAATCTGACATATTTTCAGTATTTAAAGTATAAGAGGATAGTGTTATACAAGTAGACAACTTTATAAACTCACTTGACAATATGAAAGAAGTTATTAAGGAGTTCAATTATAATTCAAACATATGTATTAATACAATACATTATAATAATACTAAACTAATACATTGTATTAATATATTAGACTCTGGTGCAAATGTACACACTACTCTATACTTGTTCTGTCTTACAAACATTCAGAACTCAACCCTAATAAACATTACAATTATGAATAAATTGTTATTCACACTTAGTAAAAGTAGAGTAATGACATTTAATATAAAACTACAAGACAAAGCTAATAAGCATACTAAGGTGAATACAATTTCACTATAAAACATATACTATCATCCTAATCTGAACTTCATACTTGTTAGTAAAGTACTATTATATAAAGTAGGATATGTTTTAATGAAAACAAACAATGAATGTATTATTTATTCTCCTACTCATACAAAGATTAGTAAAATACATGTATGAAATAACTTGTATATGATAGTTTCTCATTATAATAAACAATCTATTAACACAATTACTATTGTTGATTTACATTAATGAATGGGTCATGTTAATTTCAATTACTTATACAAACTCATACAAGAGTATCCTAAGATTATAAGTCAAAAGATAACAGACAATAAAAATGCACAGTGTACAGATTGTATCAAAGCAAACATACTATACAATGAAATACCAAAAATACAAACAACACCTCTTGTACAATCTTATAGAGATTATCTCTACATTGATATTTGGGGACCTGCCCTAGTACAAGCTTACAGTAAGTACAAATATCTTTTTACTATTATAAATAATGCTACACAATGAGTAACTATACTACCTATACAGTATAAAAGCAATACTTTTACAGAATATGTAAAGTATACAATAAGACTCTTTACACAGTACAGTATAAGAGTTAAAACTCTCTAAAGTGATAATAATACAGTGTTCCTAAGTAAAGACTTTACTACATATATTGAAAGTCAAGGAATAATATGTAGATTAACAGTACACAATACACTGTAACAGAACAGAGGTGTAGAATGTATGTATAAGACTATCTTTAACAGTGTACATATGTGTCTGTTATTAGCAAAGTTACTTATAAAATTCTGAGTATATACAGTACAATATCAAACATTTATTTATAACAGAACACTGAGAGTTGTTATTAATTTCACAACACTATATTACAAACAGTATAACAAACATTATCAAATAGATAATATACAAGAATTTAGTATATATTGTATTATACAGAACAAACAAACACATAAACTACAACCTAGAGGCTAATATGCACAATAGTTAGGTTATAATAATAATAGTAAAGGTCACTTAGTGTGCTATGATAATAAAGTTACTGTTGAACACAATGTACAATTCATAAACAAACTAATGTCTAGAATTGAAGGGGAGAATAATCATAACAATGATACATCAAACAATAATAAAACTCTTCCTAATAACAATAATATAGATAAAGAACCTGTTATACAACACTTTACACAAGAGTGAAGACTGGTTAAACAAACTATAGGTTTAAATTACAAAGACAATATAAACCTAGCTATGTATCTAACAGAATTTAACAAATTCCTTAACAAAATCTATAACAATCTATTAACATATTATAATACTATAACATGTATAGACAAAGAACAGTAGATCAAAGCTATAAAGGATGAAATACAGTCACTTTAACAACAAAACATGTGAATATATACTATCCCTCCTATAAATACAAATATAATTAGAACAAAATTTGTCTATAAAATCAAAAGACTGGCTAACAGCCAAATAGACAAATACAAAGCACAATTTGTAGTGTAAGGATACACTCAAAAGAATAGAATAGACTTTTATTCTGACAATTTATTTGCTCTAGTAACAAAACTATTAACAGTACAATTATTGTTATCTTAGGTAGTATCTAAGAACTATGAAATACATTAGATAGATGTAAAATCCACATATCTTTACAGAGAACTAAATAAGGACAAACTCATTTATGTGAAACTGTCACTAGGCAGGCTACTTACAGATATTAAACCTGGACAGGTGTTACACTTAAATAAAGCATTATACAGATTGAAACAAGTAGGTAGACAATAGTACAAGAAGATTACTGAACTACTACTTAAGATCAGATTAGAATGAGCTAATTATAATCATACTGTATTTTACAAGAAACAAAATAATAAAACAATTCTTGTAACATTTATACACATTGACAATATTATGATTATTGGCAAAACTATTATTATAATAACAGTATTTAAACATGTATTAAGACAATACATTACATTTACTGACAGTAACAAAATACATTGGTTACTTAGTATTAAAATAAGCTGAGATAGACCTTAACAAATGATTAGCTTATAACAAAAGTATTATATTAAAAGTATAATCAAGCATTACCACTTTGAAAACAAAAAGGCACTACAAACACTTATTACTCTTAGAATAGATCTATCTAACAATACAAACAATATATACAATACAAACAAAAGTAATAATAAAATGATACTATATATGAATATAGTAGGATTGTTAAGATATGTTACAGATTGTATACAGTCAGACATATCTTATATTACTAGATAATTAGTACACTACTTACAAAAGCCCTAAACACATTACTATAAAGTAGTAAAACATTACTTTACATATTTAAAATATACAACAAATTGCTGGCTTCAACTTGGAAGCACAAACACCTTAAAACTATAAGACTATTGTGATACAGACAGATGAATGACAGAAGGACATAAAGTAATAAACAGTTATATCTTTCAATTAGCTAAATCAACTATATTCTAGTCAAGCAAACAGTAAAACCTGGTACTACTATCTGTTTACAAAGTAGAGTTGTAAGTACTAGCATATGCTACTTAAGAAGCCATTTGGCTCAAACAATTTACTAAAGAAGTACTATAGACTAAATCAGCACCTATTACAATTTATTGTAATAATCAAGGTGTAATAAAGACTGTAAAGTCTGACAAAATAATGTACAATGCTTGTACTAAACATCTTGATTTACAAAAAGACTTTGTGTAATGTTATATTCAAAACAATTACATTAATGTATACTATATTCAATCACAGAACCAATTAGCAGACATTCTTACAAAAGCTCTCTATATCCTACAGATCAAGCATCTAAACAAACTATTAGGTATACAGTCCTAGTTCTTAATTAATACTTGAAGGGGAGTATTAGATTGTGCTCTAGATTAGGAAATCCCTAATTGCCTTATGTAGAGTTACTACACTTAGAATGTCTCAGACTATCAGACTTTACTATGTAGTATATAAGGTAGACACTTGCTTAATGTTTTAATAAGAGAGAGTACTTAGGGTACTCTTACTACACTTGTTAAAAGAAACAATTTTGTATTACTATAAATATGTATAACACATAGAAAGGACTAGGAAACATACATATAACTATTGTTTTAAGGAATCTAAGATGCTACAGACACAAGGCAACACATACATAGACACTTTAGAGACACTACTACTAATTCTTAGAGCTACAAATTAAAATAACACTCTTAAGAAATACAGACTGTTTATAGACAACAAGAATGTGTACTAGAACATTAGGAAAGGACTTGAGAATGTTAGAAGATTAGAATATAACTAGCCAGATAGTATTATAGTTTATAATGTAATGTAAATAGTAAACTGTACAAGTAGGACAATCTATTAAGTATTACTAGACTATAAAATACAACTACTCTTAGATACTGAGAATACTTTAATCTAAACAATTCACACAGGTATTCTATTAAGTTAGAAAACTATACAATGTATCAAAAGACAGAAATTAGTATATTAAGTAAGGAAAAGTGTATATACATTAGGAATACAATAATACTACTCTAGAATAAGTATCAGGTATAGAAATATATTGACAGTAATAGAAAGACACAGACATACATATACACAGTTGATTCTATTTAGTACAGGAAGGTATTTGAAAGTAAAGAACTGCTACAGACATTTTCAGGACTAGTAGAATGTTCAGTCATTCAAGTATATTAATTCTACAATATTAGAACAGATATTTCCAGCTTTAGGAGTGAAGATACAGTCTATAATAAGTATGATTGAAGGAATTCACATAGAACAATGTTCTATAAGGTACAATTGAATATTACACTATGAAACTATTTAGTTTATAATAAAGAATTGTTTAGAAACATTAGAACCAGCTTAGAATGTAAGGATATATTATACAGAACACAGTTTCAGGAAGACATAAGGTATTACATTACAAAATACACCTTCAGACAGTTAGGATTTATTAGAATAGACTCAGGATACTTTATTAGACATATTATAAACATTACAGACACTCAAACAAATGTGCTAACATATATATACTTAGGTTATATAGTAAGAATCAGGTTATTCAAGCTATAGAATGACAATTACAATCTACAGGATGTAAAACCATTATGATTTATGTATCAAAATGACAGTAAGACACTACTAAGATCAGGAACAATAATACATTGTATAGAACAAAGTACAGAAGCCTAGAGAGCAACTTTAAGTTAGAGAACAGGTTCAGAACTTAGACAATCTGTACAATCTGCTCAATCTGCTCAAACAGATTATTATACTACTTTAAGGGAAAGTAAAGGTAATACACATACAGTTAGCAAATATTAGAGTAATAGTGAATTAGTAATGATTAAACAGACTATTTAAGTATTTAGGAATAATACTTTAATAATACAGAAGGAAATAGAGTATTAGGAAGCTTAAGAACATCTATTAAACAATAATACAGTTTAATCTACTCTAGGAATGAGTAGTTATAATTGGTTCAAAGTATGAAAACACACAGAAGATCTCTCTAGACACTCTAGACAGGTTTTAGAACTATACTAAATGTCTTATACTGAAAATAAAGTTATATTTAAATGAGAGGGTGAGAGGCACATATATTGTATTGTATACACACTCTTTAAGTATACAATCATGTTTGAACATACAATTTTCTTATATGAATTACTATGAAACAATTTTGTAAAGGACTTTGTAAAACTAGACAGTATTAGTACTATAGGAAACAGGACACATGATAAGTATATAAGGAAGGAATATATTAGAATAAGGACAAGTATACAGAAAGTTAGAAAGTCAGTACTAGAATGTATTAATCCATACATGGATTTGCTAAATGAACAGAGAATTGGTAGCATACACTCAGGACTTCAGACAGTACTATTATACATACAGACAGAACATTTTATTAAGACATACATGGAATAATACAGTATACAGACAGTTACAACACTTAGGAAAGTAGAGAACACTACTTAGACACATTATAATAGAACATTACACTATAAGACATTGAAAGTATACTTGAACAATTCAGGAATCAAATCAGTCAACTTACAAAGACATAAACAAGTTGAGACACAAGAAACTAGTATAGAACTATAGTAGAATATTCATTACACACAGAGATACTATGTATATACACACATATTTAGTAATATTAGACTCATACATTACAATCTTATTGAATTTAAGACAATATTCTCATTCAAGAATGAATATTACACTCTAGGTTATACTCTATAATTAGTATTCAAACATTAGACTTAGTAAGATATCCAGTTTTGTGTTACAGTTAGTTATTATATACAAAAGAGTACACATTTGAAGATATTCTACTAATACAAGTGTAAGGCACTACATTTGTAGAAACTAGTCTATTGGAAAAATCAAGAACATAGTAGAGGAATTTTGGAATACATCTCTGCTACATGTTATTACATTACTATTTTACAGGAACAAGAATTTGTACAAAGTTAGTTAAAAGCTGTAACAATAATCTATTCTATTAAGGAAGAAAGCTATAGCTTTGTCAATCAGGGATTTACCTCTACACTTCCTAAAGACACAGGAGAAGAGAATATTTGTAATTACTATACTGTCAGAATTTCCACTTTTGTACATATTAATCTACACTGTGTGTCTCAGAGTACTTAAGAGCTAAAACACTATATCTTCCTAGGAACTCTACTGATTCTCTTCAAAAAGTGTTGTATTAATAGTAACAATTAAGAGGTAACTTTTCTACTAATTAACTATATAGTAATATTAACTATGTTTAATTCTATTAATGTTTTATCTAGCTTTACATAGTTCAGAACCATACTACTTACTGTTTAGAACACTACTACTGTCTTAATACTTACTAGATTGACTTTGGATCAGTTTAGAGAGACAGTACTACATTATAAGAATGTTTCCTATATATATAAGTAAGGTATTTTATTATTTACTTGTTACTAACTATTACTTTTAAGTAAGTTCTCTACCTTTTTTACTAATTTTTAGTATTTAGGACTAAATGCTAGAGGGTAAGTGTAAGGATTTGATTTACTAGTTTGTATTTTATTATTACTACATTACTGATTGAGTCAGATCATTATACAGTAAAACTTATAAGTACATATATTCTCATTATAGTTAGTTACACTTCCTCCTTATATATTTACACATGTACTACCCTATAAAAGACAGTATTGATTGTTAAGTAAAGGGGATTCTTTTCCCCTGACCCTTTACTCAAGTACTAGGTTATCCTAGTTAGTAGTTGAGTAAACTAAGGATAATTAGAATTCTCTTGTAAGGAATAGTAAGTTTCCTTACAATTGTATTCACTATAGAAATTGCCATTTCTGTAGATTGATCTTATTCTCCTCTGATTTCTCTTTCTAAGTTCAGCATTTATGAGGGGAATCTTTAATTCTAAAGTGTTAAAAGAGGTTTGTAGCTTCAAATCTAATTGTTCTAAACTAAATACTTACAAAATAGTATTATAACTAGCTAATAAATTGTAATTCTCATTCTTCTGAGTTGTAGACTCATAACTATTGTCTGGATAATGTATCTGA
>NW_006760388.1:88417-110707 GCF_000271605.1 Fomitiporia mediterranea MF3/22
TCCTATCCTTTAGTCAATTTCTATTGTCATTCTTATAGTTCCTCTAGTTGTTCTTCTTCTATCTATCTTTTCAATAGTCTTCTTTGTTACTCTGAGGATAGAATTAATCTCTAGTATCTGTATACTATTTAATTTTAACAGCTTTATTTGCTTTTTTAATGTTCTTAAGCCTGTCTTTAAATTCTTCATACAAAACTGTGTCTGGATTCAAACAATCTAACTGTAATTGCCTTTAATACTTAGGATGAAGTCTATCCTATACTCTCCTAGTTAAATCTCTATCAGAAATATTGTCTAAATTAATTACTTTCATTTCTAGATTATACAAATATTCCTGTATAACTCTGTGTCCTTGTTTTATTATATTAAACTCTTTCCTAAACATTTCTACAAAGTTAGATAGGAAACAAAAGTCTATTAGACCTTTAAAGAATTGTAATAAGGTCTATTAAGATTTGTTCATACTTATTTTCTGTAAATAGAAGTCTATAGCTTGTCCTTTAATAAAATTAGATAGTACTCCTACTTGTTCTTTAGGAAAATAATGTAAACCTAATTGTTTTATATACTAATTGACTTTCATAACAAACTTAGTGTATCTTTGAAAGTTAGGTTCACCTGAATAAACTGTAGGAATAATAGGTTTTACACTCTGTATCTGTATCTTTAATTTGAGAAGTTTCTTATTCTATTTCCTCTTAGTAAGCTTTTTACACTTCTTAGTACTTTTAGAATCACTTGAATCAATGTCTGTAGGTTTGAATAATGTATTACTATTATTACTATTGTCAGAACTTGAGTATCTACTTGGATTCAAAGGATCCAAAGAGCTATTGTCTGAATCTAAGTTAGGATCCTACCTTTTTATAATTTCTACTCTCTGTATTATATGATTCACATAACTCTTTCTTGTAAGGTTGTCTGAGAGTCTTACTAATACAAATCTACTTGTCTGTAGTGTATTCAAGCTTTGTAGCTTAGTAGTATCTTGTGTGGTTCTTTTTCTATAGCTTTTACTATTTCTATCTATACTATACTTAATAGAGAGTATAGAACTGTAGTAGAAATCCTTTTCCTCAATCCCTTTACCTTTTACAGTTTCTGATTTGTCTTTACTGTCATCAGAAGCATCTAGAACTATAAGTTTCACATCTGAGTTTAGTCTATTTATTTTAATATTGTGTTTCACACTTAGTGTATATAGTAATCCTTAAATATTAGTATAATAGTATATATATACAGGTATTTTATTCTATAATGTATCTCCTTACTCTGCTAGAGTGTTGTATCTGTTATAGTAGTCTTTACCTTAATATTCTATCTTAGAACAATATGTTTCTTGCTTAAAACAAATAGGTAATTCCTGAGGAGTTCTGAGAGTCTTACTATAGTCTTCATTTCTAAAATTCTATTATTCTGATTCTACATTTTGTCTGTACTCTATCTCCTGAAAATACATTCTTTATACATTAGAATCTACTTTACTAGAACTGTCTAGTTCTACCTGACTGTAATTACAAATGTCTGAAGCCTTTCCTTTATTTACTCTTATACTTTTCTTATTACTAGATACAAGTTTACTTGAATCTTTCTTCTAAGAATGTGTGCTTTCAAATTATAGAATATCCTCCAATTGTTTAAGTATTCTTTTAGTAGCTACTAAGTGTTAAGAACATATTTTCTAATACATTTATTTAGCTAACTTGTCTCTAGTTAGTTTGGATAGATTAATTGTGTTCAAATCTATGTTTCCTTCATATTTCTAATACATACTATTGTACTTATAAGTTCTCTTGTTTAATTCCTTAATATTAATTCCTTGATTAAATGGACTGGCTAGCCTACTTATAGCTTTCAGTGTCTCTAACCTAGAGACATTTCTGAATGTCTTTCTAACCTTCTAAAACATTTCCTACTATAAGGAAAGTGTTGTTCCTTTACTAATACTCTTATTCTTACTGACAGAATTCTTAATACTAGTTTCCTAAGTATTTACACTCTCTGTACTACTATTCTCTACTTCTATAAGTCTAGTAAGGTAAGTACTTACTAGTGTCTACTTTACAGTATGTATTAGTCTAACAATATATACTAGTACAGGTACATACCTTTGTTCTACATTACTTGTATATAATAGTTTATTAGAGTGCCTCTAGCCTTGTATAAACAAGGACTTATTACTTAACAAAGGGTTATTAGATTGTCTCCAGCCTATAACAGATAAGAACTTATTCTCTAGTATGTTAATAATAACTTCTAAACTTAGGAGCCTTTCTAGGATTGTCTACTAAGGCTTAGTGACCACATTGTGTTTAATACTCAATAGATAATCTTATTGTCTATTGTCTGTATACTCTGTTAATTTAAAATCTATAGTGTGTACTATTTCAAATCTCTCTACATTCAGGGAAAGCTACTTTTTAACACTTCTGAATAATACTTACCTCTTGTAATATTAACAAGAAGGTCTCTCTACATTAAGGGGAACAATCTGTTTGTGTTTCTCAAGCATTCTAAGAGTTCTAGTAGTTATAGTAAGAGTATATGTGTCTCTAATTTAGATTTGTAAACTACTTACTAATTTCTTTGAATTTGAAAAAGTACTAAGTAATATAAGGAACATATTAGAGTAATTAAGCTCTCAGTTCTGGTTGTCAAAGCCTAGCAGGTTTATAGAAAGGTAGGTTCAGTCAAAAATGTGTAAGAATAAGTATACTAGCCTTATGTAAAGATTCTCTCTTTACTAGCATATTCAACTACTAACTAGAATAACCTAGTAATTAAGTACTAAGAAGGAGAAAGAATCCCCTAACTCTTAGCTTGAAAACCCTTTATATATACATATACATATGTAGTAGAATACAGAGTAGTCTAGTAAACAAAAGGAAAATACTTACAAGTACTTACAATACATATTGTGTAAATGTACAAGTAGTGTAATTGTTACAGAATAACTCAGTTCTGAAACACACACAAGACTAGCTTACTAGACTTTGTTTAAGAGTTCTCTAAAGTCTTTAGTAAAGAGGAGTTTAACTAACTTTCTAAACATTATCTTTAAGACTATACAATTAAGTTAACTAAAAGTTTCTAACTTAAAGATTATAAAGTCTATCTACTTAATAAAGACAAGTAGGAAGTACTTAACAAGTTCCTTTAGGAAAATCTTTAGAATAGTTAGATTTGACCCTTAAAATTTCTTATAGTCTTCTCTTTCTTCTTTATTAAAAAGAAAGATAGAAAGCTTTATTTAGTCTAGAACTATTATTACCTTAATAAGAGTACTATTAAAAACAAGTACTTACTCTCTCTAATCTAGGAGCTTATTAATAAAATGTATATATTCTAAGTTTTTACTAAGCTAAATATTTAATAAGAATATAATAACATTTAGATTTAAGATAGAGATGAGTAAAAGACTGTGTTTTAAACTAATTATAAACTATACAAACTAACTATAATGTTTTTTAAACTAACTAACTTACTTACAACATTCTAGTCATTTATAAATTATATTCTAGTAGATCTGATTAACTTAGAGTATGTTAGTATGTATCTAAACAATATTCTGATCTTTATTTAAATAGTTAAGTACTATTACTAACTAATTTAAGTAGTTTTATAATAGTTCTAAAATAATAAACTGTTTCTTTAAAAAGTAAAGTGTTCTTTTGTATAGAAGTTAGTAGATTATTTAAGCTTTATAATCAGAGGAGGAGAGGTCTGTATGAATCTAACAAAGGTAACTATAGTTTAGAACTAGTTACAATCTTAGAACCTAAAACAGGTCTAAGTATTTCTTAAGTTTGTAAACTACTACTAGTACTTTATTTAAGACTTTAGTACTATTGTCTAGCCCCTTTACAATCTTACTAGTAAAAGTGTTCTATAGTAATAGAACATTCAGAAACAGTCTTCTTTTAAGTCTCTCAAGTAGACTATTACTAGTAAGCTTATATTAGTAGTTCTAACAGTTATAAACAAGTTCTAAGTTAAAACCAACTCTTTCAACTTTATAAATAGAGTAGTACTATTTTAGTTTATTAAAAGAAAGTAGTGTCTGATAGTGTTCTGATTAGAATCCCTCTCTATAACTGAAAAAAATTACTCTATTTATAATAAGAAACTTCTTACAATTGTCTGTTTCTTAAAAAAGTAGTATTAATATCTTCTTAGTACTATATAAAAGTTTAAGATTTAAAGCAATTACTTTAATCTCTAATACTTCTAAGTACCTTAGAAGCTTAACTACTACTAAGCCTACTAAATGTTAGAACTGTAGAATTATAACTTTGTACTAACTTACAAACTTAGAACATAAATAACAAAAGCTAATCTACTCTTAAGACAAGTAGGTTATAAAAGGGGGAGAATAATAATAAAAATCTTGTTCTTCTTAACAATTCCTGTTTTGTGTCTAAAACAATTTAAGAGATCTGACTTAAGTCTAAGAATATTAACTTTGTTACTTATATATAGTAAGCTCTAAAACACACATAAGACTAGGTTGTAGTAAAGTAGTTAGGAAAGTAAGTTAGAGACTAGGAGAGGGATAAGAATGAACATGTTTACTAAGAAGACTGACTATACATTCTAAAGGATTAGAAACTATAGAAGAATATTGTTTAAACTTATTATAATAATCTGACAGTAGAACATTTAAGTAAACACAAAACATAGGAGCTTATTACTTAGAACTACTAGTAGTTAGGAATGTAGAGGGAAATTCTAAAGTATGTAAGTAGTTATAATATATACTAACAAACTAAGACTTACTAGACAAGAGTTTAGACTCTTACATTTGTATTAGATTCTAGATTACTCTTAGAATAAAGTCTTAGTAAACCTGATTAGTAAGCTACTTAAGTCTTAGAGTTATAATACTATCTGTATAATTGTTAATTAGTTCTCTAAGTAAGTCTATACAGTTCTAACCTAAACAGAACTTACTTTTAAAAGTATAGTGTGTATTTATTAGAATTATGTCTTCTAGTTATATAAACTCTCTCTTAAAAGCTTATTTATAATTGTAGACTGTAATTTGAGTCAAAATTCATATAGAACTTGTACACACTTCTTAGAATCTAAGGGAACATTTCTACTATATATTACTTACAGACTAATAGTTAAACTAAGTAAGTTAATTAAGAGATTAAACTCTACCTTTAAATGTTTATTAATTACTAACAGTTAGACTAGTCTGAATAGTTAGCTCTAGTAGAATTTGTGTATAATAACTAATAGTACTCTATTATAGGGTAATCTCTATTCTTTCTCAACTATAAAAGGCATTTATACTAAGAGACTGTTTTAAGTTAGAACAGAAGTTCTGAATCTGTAACAGACTTTGTAAAACAGATATACAAGACTAGAGAGAACATACAAGCTCTTTTAGAGAAGATAGTATAAGTTATAAAACAGAACTATAATTAGAAGAGATCTACAGTTAAGGATTACTAGTCTAGTAACAAAGTAATACTAGAAGCTACTAATTTAACTATAAATTGTTTAATAAAGAAGTTAGACAACAAGTACTTTAAACCCTTTATTATTAAGAAAAAGTGTTAACATTTATTTCAGATAAATGTGTCATATGTCTCAAATCACACAAACGTCTTGCAAATATATGCTATTGCTGAGACATGTCTTCTGAGACATACATCCAAGACATACAATATTAGATAGTATATATATTACTTCAATCTAAGGACAATGAAGCTCATTAAGAACTTACATGCAGTTGACTCATATTGACACCTACACACTATGAGCAGAGTCCACTGAACCCCTACTAGTGTGACTTACTCTTAGTATCCTTGTGAGTAGTGCACAATCCTATGGAAGAATATTTCCTATCAATTAGGAAACATTGCAACCTCAACACACTAACAGGTTATGAGCCTTACACTCCCTGCTCATATCTACATTGTTACTATGCTTTTACCTTACCCTCTACAAACACAATGCTTCGAAATCATTGTCTTTGCAATTATGATTTCCCCCTCAGTAGTTATATGTATGACTATATGCACTACAATCGTCATCTTGAACACTTTAGTGTACTATACACTATAGTACAAATGATTTGATACACTCAATCATATTATACTCAATAAGTATCATTGAACTACTCCATTTAACACTGAATCCACTTGATTCTACACATACAATCTATTCTACTTGTCTACAAACCTTTGGCACTCCCATCTGAGCATACCAAATGCAAATTGTCTTGTCCTGAAAACTACAATCTCTCTATACAACAAGACATACTATAATACTTGTAACCAGAACGTACTACAAGGACCTAGACACACCTGTCTGAGCATCCCAAATGCACATTAATTTATTAAAATAACTTCAGACAGATTAGTTGCTTTAAATGTAATGAGTACCCAGCAATACTACATTCAAACACTAAACTACTTTATCTTACACTACAGAGATACATTATAATAATAACATCTCACATAATGAACGAACATTTGATATTATATCAATAATATAAAGAAATACTATTGCAAACGTATAATCAATCTAATAATGATTAGACAAACGAATAATACAAAAACAGGAGTATAAATGCAACTAAAGCATAATAACTCAAATATAAAAACAATTTATACTATCACAAACACATGGTCACAATAAATAACATATATTTACCAAATACAAATATATTGCATAGATATACAAACGTATACAATGAAATAATAAAGCATATTGTATAGATATACGAATATACAAACGTACAAAATAATAATAATGTATTCAAACACATAAAACTATTAATTATTAAATAATGCAAAGTTATATGCAAATACAATCAAACGAATGCATAATAACAATAAAAACAATTAATAAAATATATGAAACGAATGTGAACAAAGATGATACATGATGAATAGAGGACATCATAATAACATTGACAGCACATTTTACAGGCATGATTCAACAGTTTCATTACAAAAGTAAAAGTGGAAAAACTACTAGTAACACAATTCAAATGTGCAAAAATACAAATTAACAACAAACAAATTAATAACACACACATTGTTATTAAATATAGTATTAACTATACAAACGAAACGATACAAACAAATTACAATTATAATTACACTTTGAGTGTAAGAATACAAAACAAACTACATGTATAATAATATGAATACAAACAGAACAAATAATGGAACAACCACAGAACAATACAGTATAATAAAATAAACACACTATGACACAAAACAAACAATATGACATGAAAAACAAATGAAACAAAATCATATCATATCATATTATATTGCAAACAAGAAAAACTACTATCATACAAATGATAAAACATTATAGTGATGACTATAATAGTAATAATAATAAAACTACAAACAAACGAACACTAAAGAGATCCTACAGCTCTCTTAGCAATAAAAATTAAGCTTACAATCAGTTTATTACATCAAACATAATAATAATACATCAGACAAACGTAACACTTACAGTGGACTTAATATACAAAGCAAACGAAACATTTACATTGCAAATGTAAATGATATTAATAAAAACAACAGACGAACACATATCAAACATTATATTAGTCTGATCAACTAGTATAAGTTTGAAGGGGAGTGTTAACATTTATTTCGGATAAATGTGTCATATGTCTCAAATCACACAAACGTCTTACAAATATATGCTATTGCTGAGACATGTCTTCCAAGACATACATTCAAGACATACAATATTAGATAGCATATATATTACTTCAATCTAAGGACAATGAAGCTCATTAAGAACTTACATACAGTTGACTCGTATTGACACCTACACACTATGAGCAGAGTCCACTGAACCCCTACTAGTGTGACTTACTCTTAGTATCCTTGTGAGCAGTGTGCAATCCTACAGAAGAATATTTCCTATTGATTAGGAAACATTGCAACCTCAACACACTAACAAAAAGGTTAGTGTTTTTACTTACAAACTCTAACTCTTAGTAACTTAGAAGTATATACACTTAGTGTTTAACAAGGTTTTATTGTTTTAATACTATAATTTAAGTTTTTCTTTATAACAAAAACCTCTACTATTTCTACTAGAACTTATTAGTTCTAAGCTAGAATACAAAGTAGAGTATATGACTAATACTAAGTTAGTATATAGAAAGCTTAAGTTCCTTATCTACTAGAAAGAGTATTTAGTTAAGAAATATACTTAAGAACCTACTAAGAATCTTACTTATATTACTAATATAATTTAAGACTTTTATTAACTTTATTTAAGTACTCTACACTAACTCTACCTTACAGATTTCTAAACCCTATCATTCTAACTTATGTTTGAACCTTTAACTAAGTTTAATGTTTACTAATTAGAACAATTAGTTTTAGAGAGAGAGTAATATTATATTAGTAACAGTATAGAGAGGACCTGAAGACTTAGTAAGAGGACCTAGGCTACAACTATTTTACACAATAGAAATACAGAACACAAGTACTAGAACATAGTCAGAACTTACAGAACAGGTAGAAGAGAGAGTGAGACAAGTATAGAGTATATAGAGTAAGCTTAAGAGTATAGAACTATTTAGAGTAAACAAGATCAAAACTATAAGACTAGTCTAATCTTATACATGTATATATACTAAACTATACAAGAGTACTTAGAGAATGATAAGTTACAAAGAATAAAGAAATAGAGGGTCAAAGATGAGTGTATAAAGAATAAAGAGGTAAATAAAGGGTAAGAGACTTTAGAATAAACAAAGAATGAAGGGGTAGACAAAGGAAAAGAGTAATAAAGTAAAGAGGAGTAGTAGTAGAAGTTATAGAGAGAGTTAGTCTGTATATAGTTTATAAACAGTATACTCAAAGGGTAGAAATCCTGAGTTCTAGTATAGAAGAGTGTAGAACCTATAAAACTAAGAGTGTAAGAGTAGTAAACTATAACATTACCTTTCCTTTAAAACCAATTATCCTAATTAGTAAACATTAGGTTTAGTTAGTAGTTTAAGTATAAGTCAGAACAGTAAGGTTTAGAAATCTGTAAGGTAGAGTTAGTACAGAGTACTTAGATAAAGTTAATAAAAGTCTTAAATTGTATTAGTAATATAAGTAAGATTCTTAGTAGGTTTCTAAGTGTGTTCTTTAACTAAATACTCTTTCTAGTAAACAAGGAACTTAAGCTTTCTACATACTAACTTATTGTTTACTATATACTCTACTTTGTATTCTAGTTCAGAACTAACAAGTTCTAATAAAAGTAGTAAGAGTCTTTATTATAAAGGAAAACCTGAGTTATAGTACTAAGACAATAGAACCTTATTAAACACTAAGTGTATATACTTTCAGGTTACTAAGAGTTAGAGTTTGTAAGTAGAGGTATTAACCTTCTTCTTAATAACAAAGGGTCTAAAGTACTTGTTGTTCAACTTCTTTATTAAGTAATTTATAGTCAAATTAATAGTTTCTAATATTACTTTATTACTAGACTAGTAATTCTTAACTGTAAACCTCTTCTAATCATAGTTCTACTTTATAACTTGTACTACCTTCTCTAAAAGAGCTTGTGTGTCCTTTTTAGTTTTGTGTAAGTCTGTTGTAAATTCAGAACTATTATTCTAGCTTAAAACTGTCCTCTAATACAAATACCTTTTATAGTTGAGAAAGAACAGAGACTGTCTTATTATAGAGTGTTATTAGTTATTATACACAAATTCTGTTAGAGCTAACTATTCAGACTAATCTGACTACTAATAATTAATAAACATTTAAAGGTAGAGTTTAATCTTCTAATTAACTTACTTAGTTTAATTATTAGTTTATAAGTAATATATAGTAGAAGGGTTCCCTTGAATTCTAAGAAGAGTGTACAAGTTCTACATGAATTTTGACTCAAATTATAGTCTATAATTATGAATAAGCTTCTAAGAGAGTCTATACAACTAGAAAACATAGTTTTAATAAATACACACTATACTTTTAAAAGTAAGTTCTGTTTAAGTTAAAACTATATAAACTTACTTAGAGAACCAGTTAACAACTATACAGATAGTATTGTAACCCTAAGACTTAGTGTAAGGAAACTCACTGTTCCTCACAAGAGAATTCTAATCGCCCTTAGTTCACTCAACTACTGACTGGGATAACCTAGTACTCGAGCGAGGGGTCAGGGGAAAAGAATCCCCTTTACCCAGCAGTCAATACTGTCCTTTATAGGGGTATACACGTGTAGATACATGAGGAGGAAGTGTAACTAACTACAATGAGAATATATACGCTTGTGGGTCCCACTGTGCAATGATCTGACACGATCAGCAATGTAGTGATAATAAAATACGGACCAGTAAATCAAATCCTTACACTCGCCCTCTAGCATTTAGTCCTAAATGCTAAAAATCAGTAGAAAAGGCAGAAAACTTACTTAAAAGTAACAGTTAGTAACAAGTAAATAAAGAAATACCTTGCCCATGCATATGGGAAACATCCTCGTGATGTAGTACTGCCTCTCTGAAGTGATCTGAAGTTGATCCGGTGTGTATTGAGACAGTGGTGGCATTCTGGACAGTGAGTAGCATGGTTCCAAACCATGTGAAACTAGATAAAACGTTAATAGAATAAAACGTAGTCCATATTACCATATAGTCAAATAGTAGGAAAGTTGCCTCTTGATTGTTGCTATTGATACAACACTTTTCGAAGAGAATCAGTGGAGTTCCTGGGGAGATATGGCGTTTCAGCTCTTGAGTATTCTGAGACACACAGCATAGATTGATATGTATGGAAGTGGAAATTCCGGCAGCATGGTAATTGCAAATATTCTCTTCTCCTGCGTCTTCAGGAAGCACAGAGGTAAATCCCTGATTGATAAAGCTATAACCTTCTTCCTCAATAGAATGTATTAGTGTTGCAGCTTCTAGCTGACCTTGTGCGTTTCTCTGCTCCTGTAGAATAGTCATACAATAATAGATAGTGGAGATGTATTCCAAAATTCCTCTGCTATGTCCTCAATTTTTCCAATAGACTAGTTCCTACAAATGTAGTGCCTTGTGCTTGTATTGGTAGAATGTCTCCAAATGTGTACTCTTTTGTATACAATAACCAACTGTGATGCAAAACTGGATATCCTGTTGAGCTCAATGTCCAAATACTAATTGCAGAGTGTAACATAGAGTGTAATATCTGTCCTTGAATGAAAATATTGTCTCAAATTCAATGAGATTGTAAGGTATGAGCCTAATATCACTAGATATGTGTGTATATGCACAGTATCTCTGTGTGTAATGAATGTCCTGCTGTATTCTCATACTGTTTCCTTGTGTCTCAACTTGTTTGTGTCTTCGTAAGTTGATTGATTCGATTCCTGAATCGTCTGAGTATACTTTTGCTGTCTCATAGTGTGATGTTCTATCACAATGTGTCCAAGTAGCGTTCTCTACTTTCCTGAATGCTGTAACTGTCTGTATACTGTGTTGTTCCATGTATGTCTTAATGAAAAGTCCTGTCTGTATGTGCAGTAGCACTGCCTGAAGTCCTGAGTATATGCTGCCAATTCCTTGTTCATTTGGCAAATCCATGTGTGGATCAATGTGCTCTAGCACTGACTTCCTGTCTTTCTGTGTCCTTGTCCTTGTTCCAATGTATTCTTTCCTCGTGTACCTATCATGTGTCCTGTTTCCTGTAGTACTGATACTGTCTGGTGCTGTGAAGTCCTTTGCGAAATCGTTTCATAGTATCTCAAGTAAGAAAAATGTATGTTCAAACATGTAGATTGTATGCTCAAAGAGTGTGTATGCAATACAATGTGTGTGCCTCTTGCCCTCTCATCGAAATATGACTTCATTTTCAGTGTAAAACGTCTGGTACTGTCCTGAAACCTTTCTAGGGTGTCTGGAGAGGTCTTCTGCATGTTTTCATACTTTGAACCAATTGTAACTACTCATTCCTAGAGTAGATTGAACTGTATCATTGTTCAATAGATGTCCTTGAGCTTCCTGGTACTCTATTTCCTTCTGTATTGTTGAAGTATCGTTCCTGAATGCTCGAATAGTCTGATCAATCATTGCTAATTCACTATCACTCTGATATTCACTGGCTGTATGCGTATTGCCTTCGCTTTCCCTTGAAGCAGTGTGATAATCCGTTTGAGCAGATTGAGCAGATTGAGCAGATTGTCCAGGTTCTGAACCTGTTCTCTGGCTTGAAGTCACCCTCTGAACTTCTGTACTTCGTTCCATACAATGTGTATTGTTTCCTGATCTCAGTAGTGTCTTACTATCCTTGTGTTACATAGATTGTAACTGTTTTACATTCTGTAGATTGTAATTGTCATCCTGTAGCTTGAATACCTCGATTCTTACTATGTATCCTGAGTATATGCACACTAGCACATCCGTTTGCATGTCTGTGATGCCCATACTATGTCTAATAAAGTATCCTGGGTCTATTCTAATGAATCCTGACTGTCTGAAGGTGTATTTCGCAATGTAATACCTTATGTTCTCCTGAAACTGTGTTCTGTACAATATATCCTTGTAGTCTGAGCTGGTTCTGACGTTTTCCAACAGTTCTTCACTGTAAACTGAGTAGTTCTGTAGCATAACATCCAATTGTACCTTATAGAACGTTGTTCTATGCGAATTACTTCGATCGTGCTCATTATAGACTGTTTCTTCAATCCTGAAGCTGGAAATGTCTGTTCCAATGTCAACTGACATAGTTCCTTTGTAGTATTCAATACTAATCCTGTATCTCTCCCTGTACTGAATAGAATCGACTGTGTATGCATATGTCTGGGACTGCTTTCAATCGCAAAGTATCACTATGGGATCGTTTGTTCCTTTTATTTTCGCAAGGGATACTCTGATGTCCTGAAAAACTTGGTATTTCCATTTGAGACCACATATATCCAGGTATTTTGCTTTCTCTCTTATTCCTGGACCTGGCTAGGGTGTTGTATCCATTGTAGTAGTCCTGTACATTGCTCCTGTGCAATGTGTAGTCAATATCTACCATGTATGAGGTTAAACACTTGATTTCATGGGTGTATGCTTGGTTTTTGCCCTCTGGATCAAGTACTGATCCCTGTAGTTCCAATTTGTGTTCACTTTTGCTATCCTCAAAGTACTGTTCTGTCAATGCAATGTCTGTTTTGCTTGGATAGTCTGAATCGATTTCACAATTGTATTGAATGCCTGGCAGTTCTGGTTTTCGTTCCATTCCTTGTGCTTTGTGTTTTCCTTTTGCTTTGCACTTTCCTTTTGCTTTCTACAAATGCAATTGTTTGTCTGGACTCTTGAGCGTTTCTTCTACACTCTTGTATCAATAGTTCTGATCTTTACTGTCTGTAGGTACTGTGGCATGTCTGGCTTTTGTTCTGTAGCCTGCCCGAAGCGTTTCACACTTTTCTGTTGCTATACTATTGAGTCTGCTCTTGTTTGATGAAGGAGTTGCTTTCTCCTCTTCCTGATACATTCTATCGAACTTGTACGTTCTCTTATTCAAATCTTCGATGTCTATCAAACTGTGGAATGGGCTGACATGTCCTATGTCTATCTCAATCACTCTAGCTCTCACAATGTGTCTGAAGGTCTTACTTGCCTTCTGGAAGTCTTGTTCCTCATTGAATCTCTGTAGTTCCAATGCCTAGCTCTCCTGGCCTTGTCTGTTACTCTTGTTCTTTGAGTCCTGGCTGCTTTCTTCACTGCTAAAGAGGGTCTTAAGTGTCTCATTACCCTCTACATTGCTGTTGTCAATGTGTTTCCGTTCTGAAGTAAGTGTGCTCACTGGATACTCATCCATGCTCTCACTGATACTGACTATATACACTCTGTAACTCTTGTACTAGCTTGCAAATTCCTCAATGCTTGCTGTTAGCTCTCTATATCGACTTGGTGAATCCTCAAACCAAATTGCCTGTTCTCTATCGAGTGAATCCTCAAACTCAGTAGCCTGAAATCGATTGAGCGAATCCTCAAGCTCAATCGCCTGTACTCAGTGAGTTGAATCCTCAAACTCAACCTTCTGTACTCGATTGGACGAATCCTCGAATCCAATCGCCTGTTCATCCTGAACTTGACTGTCTGAATCCTCAAGAACAATTGCCTGAGCGTTTCCACTCTTTGTACCATTATTTGCTATTTCTGCAAGCCCAGTAGTGTGAATACTTGCTGGTGTCTGCTCTACATTGCACGTTTGTCTAACTATATGCACTGGTACAGTTACATACCTTAATTCTATGTTATTGGTATGTACTAGTTCATCAGGGTGCCTCCAGCCTTGTGTAGACAAGGACTTATCACCTGGTATAGGTTCATCAGGTTGCCTCCAGCCCATGAGGGACGAGGACTTACATCCTGGCATGTTAGTATCAATATCCAGACTTGGGTACCCTCTGGGAATCGTTAGTCGAGGCTTGGCAGCCACATTGTAATCAATAACCAATGGATAATCTTGTTGTCCATTATCTGTAAACTCAATGTGCACCTGTTTGTTCCTTTTCACTGTCACAGATGCCTGGTCCTCAACCCATCTGATCAATGCGGACCTCCAGCGTATCCAGCACTGGTCCATATCAATATGTGCTAATGTGTTCCAGAAGCGTTCTGCAGCGTTCCAAAGCATTGTGAACCTACTAGGGGCCAATCCAGTAAGTAGTCTCTGTTTCTACTCGAAAATCGTAACTTTACTCACTAATAATTCCTGAGGGGTACTAGACAATGAGGGAGACCTAGGGTTGATCAGACCCTTCGGTTCCTCAGCATCCAGCAAGGGGTTTCGGTGCTAGGTGGGTACAGTCAAAAATATGTAAGGAAACTCACTGTTCCTCACAAGAGAATTCTAATCACCCTTAGTTTACTCAACTACTGACTGGGATAACCTAGTACTCGAGTGAGGGGTCAGGGGAAAAGAATCCCCTTTACCCAGCGGTCGATACTGTCCTTTATAGGGGTATACACGTGTAGATACATGAGGAGGAAGTGTAACTAACTACAATGAGAATATATGTGCTTGTGGGTCCCACTGCGCAATGATCTGACGCGATCAGCAATGTAGTGATAATAAAATACAGACCAGTAAATCAAATCCTTACACTTAGGTAGCTTACTAATCAGGTCTACTAAGACTTCTTCCTAAAGAGTAATCTAGAATCTAATACAAATGTAAAAGAGTCTAAACTCTTATCTAGTAAGTCTTAGTCTGTTAGTATATATTATAACTACTTACATACTTTAGAATTTTCTTCTGTATTTCTAACTACTAGTAGTTCTAAGTAATAAGTTTCTGTATTTTGTGTTAGTTTAAATGTTCTATAGTTAGATTGTTATAATAAGCTTAGACAATATCCTTCTACAGCTTCTAATCCTTTAGAACATATAGTTAACCTTTCTAGTAAACTTATCTATCCTTATTCTCCTTCTAGTCTCTAGCTTACTTCTCTAACTACTTTACTATAACTCAGTCCTGTGTGTGTCTTAGAGCTTACTATATGTAAGTAATAAAGTTAATATTCTTAGATTCAAGTCAGATCTCTTAGATTGTCTTAGATACAAAGTAGGAATTGTTAAGGAGAATAAGGTTTTTGTTATTATTCTCCCCCCTTTTATAACCTACTTGTCTTAAGAGTAAATCAGCTTTTGTTATTTACTTTCTAAGTTTGTAAGTTAGTATAAAGTTATAGTTCTATAGTTTTAGTATTTAGTAAGCCTAGTAGTAGTTGAGCTTCTAAGGTGTCTGAAAGTATTAGAGATTAAGGTAATTACTCTAAATCTTAAACTTTTATACAGTACTAAAAAGATATTAACACTACTCCTTTAAGGAACAGACAATTGTAAAAAGTTCCTTATTATAAATAGAGTAGTTCTGTTCTATTATAGAGAGGGATTCTAATCAGAATACTATTAGACACTACTTTCTATTAATAAACTAGAATAGTACTACTCTATTTGTAAAGTTAGAAGAGTTGACTTTAACTCAGAACTTGTCTACAACTGTTAGAACTACTAATACAGACTTACTAGTAATAGTCTACTTAAGGGACTCAAAAGTAGACTGTTCTCAAATATTCTATTACTATAGAACATCTTTACTAGTAAGATTGTAGAGAGGCTAGACAATAGTACTAAAGTCTTAAATAAAGTATTAGTAGTAGTTTACAAACCTAAAGAATACTTAGACCTATTTTATGTTCTAAGATTGTAACTAGTTCTAAACTATAGTTATCTTTGCTAGATTTATACAGACCTCTCCTCCCTTAATTACAAAGCTTAGATAATCTACTGACTCCTATATAAAAGAATACTTTACTTCTTAGAGAAACAGTTTATTATCTTAGAGCTACTATAGAACTACTTAGATTAGTTAGTAGTAGTACTTAACTGTTTAGGTGAAAATTAGAATATTGTCTAAATACACACTAACATACTCTAAGTTAATCAGATCTGTAAGAATGTAATTCATGAATAACTAGAATGTTGTGAGTGAGTTAGTTAGTCTGAAGAACATTATAGTCAGTTTGTATAGTCTGTAATTAGTTTAGAATACAGTCTTCTACTCATTTCTGTCTTAGATTCAAATGTTATTATATCTTTATTAAATGTCTAACTTAGTAAAAACTTAGAATGTATACATCTTATTAATGAGCTCCTGAATTAGAGAGAGTAGGTACTTGTTTTTAATAGTACTCTTATTAAGGTAATAATAATCCTAGACTAGACAAAGCTTCCTATCTTTCTTTTTGACAAAGAAGAAAGAGGAAGCTATAAAGGACTTTAAGAGTTGAATCTAACTGTTCTAAAGATTTTCCTAAAGGAACTTATTAAGTACTTCCTACTCATCTCTGTTGAGTAAATAAATCTTACAATCCTTAAGTTAAAAGCTTTTAGTTAACTTAATTATATAGTTCTAAAAGTAACATTCTAGAAGCTAGTCAAATTCCTCTTTACTAAAGACTTTAGAGAACTCTTAAACAAAATCTAGTAGACTAACTATATACTTTCTAGAGTTAAATTGTTCTGAATAAGTTCTAAACTAGTTCTACCTTAGAAATCCTTTAAATTAATACTATTCTGTCTTAACTAGAATATGTATTTACATATTTATCCTAGTCAAAGAAGAACAACCAGTTACCTTTATTAGAACTGTTAGTACTATTAGAAGTATTTGTATTTACTCAGAACAGTAGTATAAGATAGTTACAAGACTTGAAACACTAATTAAATACAAGTTGTTACAGTTCTCTACTCTTACACCTTTAGTTCTAAGAGTTCTACACTCTTCTGTACTAGAACTTAGGACTTCTGTCCCTTAGAGGCACTGTCTATAAACTATATACATACTGACTCTTACTACTACCCCTCCTTACTTTATTATTCTGTTCCTTTGACCACCCCTTTATTCTTTGTTTATTCTATAGTCTCTTACCCTTTGTCTATTCCTTTATTCTTTATACCTTTATCTTTGACCTTTCTTTCTTTTATTCTTTATAGCTCATCATTCTTAGTAGCTTATACTCTCTGAGTACTCTTATATAGTTTAGTATATATAAGTGTACAAGATCAGACTAGTTCTATAGTCTTAATCTTATTTACTCTAGATAGTTCTATACTCTTAGACTTACTCTATATACTCTACTCTTGTCTCACTCTCTCTCTATGTCTGTTCTATAAGTTCTGACTACATTCTAGTACTTGTGTTCTGTATTTCTGTTGTGTAGAATAGTTGTAGCCTAGGTCCTCTTACTAAGCCTTCAGGTCCCCTCTATACTGTTACTAATATTAGATTAAGACTACCTATTACTACCTTACAACTCTCTTATGTTTTAGACATTAGTACTTACTATTGTGTTAATCTCTTTTCTTTGTCCTAACTCTTTTACATTTTTAAATTTTAAACTTTCTAAACCCTTTTAAACTTTTACTACTCTTCTTCTATTTATTACCCCTTTTAGTTTAGTGTTGATTCCTTTGTAGTGTAAACATAGACTCTTCTACACTAACTACTACCCTTACTGTCCTACTAGATTAGTAGTTACAAGCAGACCTAGCTTAATATGTGTAAACCTTTATCTAAGAGACTTTTACTAACTACATACTCTTAGCCCTCTTAGAACCTGTTCTAATTGTTCTAGAAGTTACAACCTGTTCTAGAAAGAAATTGTATATAGTCTACCCTTCAGACTTTAATAAGTAGTACTTTAAGGACTTCTAGTACTAAGTTGAACTATATATAGCTACTACTTTAACTAATCTATTCTCAGATCTTAATTGTGTCTTATTTGTCCTCTCCTTTATAAAGGAAGGTAATATAACTACCTAGGCTTAGAACTGGATTAAAGGACATTAGATTAGAAGCCTGATCCAACTTTAGAACAACAAGTCATATTCAGAATTTATAAAACAGCTCTGTACTTCCTTTATTAATCTGAATAAGAAGTATAATGTGTAGAACAAGCTTGTGTCTCTGTAACAGGGCAAACATTCTACTAATACCTTTTTTCAGGAGTTTAATATTCTAGCCTAGAAGACAGGATTCATACTTAGGTTTAATAATGTTCTTATTAGAATGCTTGAGAAAGCTCTTTACTCAGAACTGGTTAATAAGATTCTTAGAATAATGTTAAAACTGATTACTTACACTAATTAGAAAACATACACTATTTCCTTTAACTAAGCTATAGCTCAAATATGTTAAGTCTGTATAGAACACTTATACATGTGTTCAGCTCTAACAGTTCTGAACCCTTAGATTGATCTGCCTGTAATTTGTAATCAATCTGTTCTGATAAACATTAGAGAAGCTTAAAAGTAAGGAGTATACTTTGCCTACAGAAAGTTAGGACACTAAATTAAGAACTACTTATAGAAGTGACAGTATATCTGTTAGGTTATTAGAGTAATAATAAGTAACAAGTAGGATTTGTAGTAAGAAGCCTTTTCTACAAATCTGAAAATCACCTTAGAACTCTCAGACTCTAACTATGTACCTTAGGATTTTGTAGAGACTCAATAGTGAATGTAATACTGGAGGGCTATAACTTGGATTTTTTAACAACTACTTTTGATTTAATAGACACTATAGGATTAGAAGTAAATAAAGTAAGAAAAGTAGAAAAAGTAGAAAAAGTAAATTAACAAAATTATTTATTAAAAAGAAAAAAGCTGAAAACAAAAGTAGATAGTTCTCTTATTTCTTCTAATTCTTTTGATTCTTCTCTTCACACTTTATCTAAGTCTAAATCTGTACAATCTAACCTGCTACTTCTGTGTTCTAAGAACTTAGAACATTTAGAACACTACCTAGCCCTGTTTACTACTTAGTAGTTTGTCTATAGTATTAAGTAGGGATAGTCTTAGCTGAGTTCATAGTTGAGAACATAAGTCTGTCCTTGTTGAAAGAGAGAGGTTAATAAGGAAATGTTAGTGTATATACTTACTCTCTTAGATAATAAGACTGTACAAACTGTACATTCCCTTTAGAACAAGCTACAATTTATTAGAGAACATTCTGAGTACTAGCTCTAGGTTCCTATTCTCTTAGCTCCCTTCTTAGAATCCTCTCAGATTCAAACAATAGCTCTAGTAGATAGTAAATGTACTAGTTTGTGTATTAATAAGGCCTTTGTGTAGAAACACTACCTCTCTACTTAATACATTCTACTTCCAATCCTAGTATACAATGTAGACAGAACTCTAAACTGGAATAGTTGAATTACTGAGTTTGTCCAACTATGAATAACTATTTAGGATTATAAGGAAAGTATTAAGTTTAGAGTTACTAACCTTAGAAAGACAGATGTCTTTATTAGATTCAAATGGCTCAAAGCTTACAATTCTACTATTAACTAGTTAGAGTAAACACTTGTGTTTAATTAGTGTTCTAAGTCTTACAACTATCTTGTACTACTGTCTTAAGTAGATACAGACACTTTTAATGTTACTAACAGTTCTATTAGATTGTGCTCTGGATTAGGAAATCCCCAATTGCCTTATGTAGAATTACTGCTCTTAGAATGTCTTGGATTATCAGACTTCACTATGTAGTATATAAGGTAGATACTTGCTTGATGTCTCAATAAGAGAGAGTACTTGGGGCACTCCTGCTATGCTTGTTAAAAGGTTATGAGCCTTGATGCCTATTGAATGCCCCCACACACTTGCTCTCACAGAACACCTTCGCCTCCTGCCAGACCACCAAGCCCAAGACCTCCCTCTCCCCCCAAACTCATTACAATGTTGTCTACAACACATACCTTTGTTAATGCTACAATGAAGGACTCTGACGTTACAAAGTTCTTTAAGGGAACAGAAAAGTTGGCTGGTGTGAAGGGATACAAGATATGGTGCTTGTGTATACACAGTGCACTCACTGCCATGATGCTCTTAGACCATCTAGAGCACGATCCCCCTTCCTCTGATGATGCTGGCATACATACAGGCAACGTTTTGTATCATTGTATAATGAAAACAATAACTGATACAATTTATGCAAACTTCACAACACATACAAGCGTTAGAAGTCTCATGAAGGTGCTTTCTGAACAATACAATGTTCAAACAACAATGACGCATGCTGTAGACATATCCACATTGTTTACAGTAAAAGGGCATGTATCACAGTTTGATAAGACGTTAGACAACATTAAACAAATCTACAGGCAGTTGTCTGCACATAATAAAGCCCCCAATAACAATACATACATCTTAGTGATTAATCTTGCTACTCCTTGTGAGTATAGATGGGTAGCAACAATGCTAGACAGGCAGATTACCCATTATAATCAACTACCAATGGTTACAGTGGCTCAGAAAGACGTTCTGATGCCAGCTAAGCTGATACACGAATTACAAAACATATATACTGAGTATCATTCTCAGTACTCTCAAACGAAACGAGATACTGAACAAGACAGCCTACAAACAAAAGGCAAAAAGTGTAGCTAAAGGCAAAACAAAGCCTTACAATAAAGTTAAATGCTACAACTCTAACAAGTACAGGCATATGTCAAAAGACTGCTGAAATCCTCTAACGAGCAAAACAACAGAAGCTTGAAAGAAAAAGCATAGGCAAACAGCTACTACTTCTACTACTACTACTATACTGTCTCAACCTACACTTAATGCAGCAGTATTCATTGGAGACAATAATGAAACAGCATTCATTGAAGATGTTAATGAAACACTAATGCTAGAGTCTACAATTACAGAAGCCTCAGTATCAAGTTCCAGTGGCTTACCTGTTCAATCTGCTCTATTTGCTGAATCTGATGTATTTTCAGCATTCAAAGTACAAGAGGATGGTGTCATGCAAGTAGACGACTTTATGAACTCATTTGACAATATGAAAGAAGTCATTGAGGAGTTCAGTTACAATCCAAACGTATGTATCAACACAATACATTGTAATGATACTGAACTAATACATTGTATTGATATATTGGACTCTGGTGCAAATGTACACACTACTCCATACTTGTTCTGTCTTACAAACGTTTGGAACTCAACCCTAATAAATGTTACAATTGTGAATAAATCATCATTCTTACTTAGCAAAAGTGGAGTGATAACATTTAATGTAAAACTATGAAACAAAGCTAATGAGCATACAAAGGTGAATACGATTTCACTACAAAACGTATACTATCATCCTAATCTGAACTTCACACTCATTAGTGAAGCACTATTATGCAAAGCAGGATATGTTTTAATGAAAACAAACAATGAATGTATTATTTATTCTCCTACTCATACAAAGATTGGTGAAATACATGTACAAAATAACTTGTATATGATAGTTTCTCATTATAATAAACGATCTATCAACACAATCACTATTGTTGATTTACATTAACGAATGGGTCATGTTAATTTTGATTACTTGTGCAAACTCATACAAGAGTATCCTGAGATTATAAGTCAAAGGATAACAGACAATAAAAATGCACAGTGTACAGATTGTATCAAAGCAAACATACAATGTAATGAAATACCAAAAATATGAACAACACCTCTTGTACAATCCTATGGAGATCATCTCCATATTGATATATGAGGACCTGCCCTAGTACAAGCTTACAGCAAGTATGAATATCTTTTTACCATCATAGATGATACTACACAATGGGTAACTATGCTACCTATGTGGCATAAAAGCAATGCTTTTACTGAATATGTAAAGCATACAACAAAACTCTTTACACAGTATAGTATAAGAGTAAAAACTCTCCAAAGTGATAATGATACAGTGTTCCTAAGTAAAGACTTTACTACATATATTGAAAGTCAAGGAACAATATGTAGATTAACAG
>NW_006760388.1:111672-112225 GCF_000271605.1 Fomitiporia mediterranea MF3/22
CCCCCTACAAATACAAATGTAATTGGAACGAAATTTGT
This sequence comes from Fomitiporia mediterranea MF3/22, assembly GCF_000271605.1. Taxonomy (NCBI): domain Eukaryota; kingdom Fungi; phylum Basidiomycota; class Agaricomycetes; order Hymenochaetales; family Hymenochaetaceae; genus Fomitiporia; species Fomitiporia mediterranea. The sequence goes on from NW_006760388.1 coordinate 111,711, forward strand.
CTATAAAATCAAAAGACTGGCTAACAGCCAAATAGACAAATATAAAGCACGATTTGTAGTACAAGGATACACTCAAAAGAATGGAATAGACTTCTATTCTAACAACTTATTTGCTCCAGTAACAAAACTATTAACAGTACAATTATTGTTATCTTGAGTAGCATCTAAGAACTATGAAATACATCAGATAGATGTAAAATCTGTATATCTTTACAGAGAATTAAATGAGGACAAACTCATCTATGTGAAACTGCTGCCAGGCAGGCTACTTACAGATATTAAACCTGGACAGGCGTTACACTTAAATAAAGCATTATACAGATTGAAACAAGCAGGTAGATAATGGTACAAGAAGATTACTGAACTACTGCTTAAGATTGGATTAGAACGAGCTAATTACAATTATGCTGTATTTTACAAGAAACAAAATAATAAAATGATTCTTGTAACATTTATACACATTGACAATATTATGATTATTGGCAAAACTATCACTATAATAACAGCATTTAAAC
>NW_006760388.1:113500-118197 GCF_000271605.1 Fomitiporia mediterranea MF3/22
AATAAGAGAGAGTACTTGGGGCACTCCTGCTACACTTGTTAAAAAGTTCTGATAAAGGTGACTAGTTGTTCTTCTTTAACTAGGATGAATATGTAGACACATATTCTAGTTAAGGTAGAATAGAGTCAATCTAAAGGATGTCTGAGACAGAACCAGTCTAGAACCCTCTTAAAACAATTCTACTCTAGAATACACATAAACCTAACCTACTAGATTTTGTCTGAGAGTTCCTTAAAGTTTTTAGTAAAGAGGAATTCAACCAGCTTCCTAAACATTACTTCTAGAACTATACTTTTAAATTAACTAAGAGTTTATAACCTAAGGATTGTAAGGTCTACCTACTTAATAGAGACAAGTAAGAGGCACTTGACAAGTTTCTTCAGGAAAATCTTCAGAACAGTCAGATCTGACTCTTAAAGTCCTTTATAGCCTCCCCTTTCTTCTTTGTTAAAAAGAAAGATAGAAAGCTCTGTCTAGTCTAGAATTATTATTGTCTTAATAAGAGTACTATTAAAAACAAGTACCTACTCTCTTTAATTTAGGAGCTCATTAATAAGACACATACATTCAGAGTTTTCACTAAGTTGAACATTTAATAAGGGTACAATAATATTTGGATCTAAGACAGAGATGAGTAGAAGACTGTATTCTAAACTAATTACAGATTGTATAAACTAACTATAATATTCTTCAGACTAACTAACTTGCTTACAACATTCTAGTCATTCATGAATCACATTCTTGTAAATCTGATTAACTCAGAGTATGTTAGTATGTATCTAGACAACATTCTAATCTTCACCTAGACAGTCAAGTATTATTACTAACTAATCTGAGCAGTTCTATAGTAGCTCTAAGATAATAAACTGTTCCTCTAAGAAGTAAAGTGTTCTTTTACACAGGAGTTAGTAAATTATCTAGACTTTGTAATTAGTAGAGGAGAGGTCTATATAGATCTAGCAAAGGTAATTGTAGTTTGGAACTAACTGTAACCTTAAAACCTGAAACAGGTTTAAGTATTCTTTAAGTTTGTAAACTACTACTAACACTTTATTTAAGACTTTAGTACTATTACCTGACCCCTTTACAATCTTACTAACAAAGATGTTCCTTAGTAATAAGGGGATTAGTAGTAGTCTGTGTTTGAGTCCCTTAAGTAGGCTATTACTAGTAAGCCTGTATTAGTAGTTCTAATAGTTGTGAACAAGTTCTGAGTCAAAGCTAACTCTTCCAACTTTACAAATAGAGTAGTACTGTTCTAGTTCATTAATGGAAAATAGTGTCTAATAGTATTCTGATTAGAATCCCTCTCTACAACAGAACAGAACTACCTTATTTATAATAAGGAACTCCTTATAATTGTCTGTTCTCTAGAGGAGTAGTATTAATATCTCTTTAGTACTGTATAGAAGTTTAAGATTTAGAGTGATCACCTTAATCTCTAGTACTTCTGAGTGTCTCAGAAGCTTAACTACTACTAGGCCTACTAGATGTTAGAACTGTAGGACTATAACTTTGTACTAACTCACAAACTTAGAACACAAATAATAAAAGCTGATTTACTCTTAAGACAAGTAAATTATAAAAGGGGGGAGAATCTAAGAATGTTAACTTTGTCACTTATATACAGTAAGCTCTGAGACACATACAGGACCAGATTGTAGTAAAGTAGTTAGAGAAGCAGGCTAGAGACTATAAGAAGGATAAGAATGGATGAGTTTACTAGGAAGGCCAACTATACATTCTAAAGGATTAGAAGCTGTAGGAGAACATTGTCTAAGCTTATTACAACAATTTGACTGTAGAACATTTGGGCTAACACAAAATGTAGGAACTTATTACTTAGAACTACTAGTAGCTAGGAATATAGAGGGAAATCCTAAAGTATGTAACTAGTTATAATATATACTAACAGACTAAGACCTACTAGACAAGGGTTTAGACTCCCTTACATCTGTATTGAATCCTAGATCACTCTTAGAAAGAAGTCTTAGTAGACCTGATTAGTAAGCTACCTAAGTCTTAGGGTTACAATACTATCTGTATAATTATTAACTAATTCTCTAAGCAAGTCTATACAGTTCCAACCTAAACAGAACTCACTTTTAAAAGTATAGTATGTATTTATTAGAATCATGTTTTCTAGTTGTACAGACTCTCTCAGAAGCTCATTCATAACTGTAAACTATAATTTGAGTTAAAATTCATATAAGACTTGTATGTACTTCTTAGAATTTAAGGGAACCCTTCTACTACATATTACTTATAGGCTAATAGTTAAACTGAGTAAGTCAATCAGGAGATTAAGCTCTATCTCTAAATGTTTATTAATTATTAGTAGTCAGACTAGTCTGAATAGTTAGCTCTAACAGAATTTGTACACAATAACTAGTAATACTCTACAATAGGATAGTCTCTATTCTTCCTCAACTATGAGAGACATTCATACTAGAGGACAGTTCTAAACTGGAACAGTAGTTCCAAATCTGTAACAGACTTTACAGAATGGATATACAAGACTAGGGAGGATGTATGAGCTCTTTTAGAGAAGGTAGTATAGGTTATAAAGTAGAACTATAATTGGAAGAGATCTGTAGCTAAGAATTACTAGTCTAGTAACAAAGTTATATTAGAAGCTACTAATCTAACCTTAGATTGTCTAATAAAGAAGTTAGACAACAAGTGCTTCAGACTCTTTATTATTAAAAAGAAGGTTAGTGTCTCTATCTATAAACTCTAACTTCTAGTAACATAGAAGTATATACACTCAGTATTTAACAAGGTTCTGTTGTCTTAGTACTATGATTCTAGTTTTCCTTTACAATAAAGACCCTTACTATCTTTACCAGAACTTATTAGTTCTGAACTAGAATACAAAGTAGAGTATATAGTAAATACTAAGCTAGTGTATAGAAAACTTAAGTTCCTTATTTACTAGAAAGGGTACTCAGTTGAAGAGCACACTTAGGAACCTACTAAGAACCTTACTCATACTCCTAAGACAATCTAAGACTTCTATTAGCTTCATCCTAGTACTCTGTACAAACTCAGCCTTACAGATTTCTAAGCTCTACTATTCTGACTTATGTCTGAGCTACTAACCAAGTCTAATGTTTACTAATTAGAATAATTAGTTTTAGAAGAGGGGTAATGTTACAGTTCTCTACTCTTACACTTTCAGTTCTAAGAGTTCTACACTCTTCTGTACTAGAACTCAGGACTTCTGTCTCTTAAGAGTACTATTTATAAACTATATATATACTGACTCTTACTACTACCCCTCCTTACTTTATCATCCTATTCCTTTGACTACTCCTTCATTCTTTGTTCATTCTATAGTCTCTTACTCTTTGTCTATCCCTTTATTCTTTATACCTTTATCTTTAACCTTCCTTTCTTTTATTCTTTATAGCTTATTATTCTTAGTAGCTTATACTCTCTGAGTACTCTTGTATAGTTTAGTATATATAGGTGTATAAGATTAGACTAGTCCTATAGTCTTAATCTTGTCTACTCTAGATAGTTCTGTACTCTTAAACTTACTCTATATACTCTACTCTTGTCTTACTCTCTCTCTATGTCTGTTCTACAAGTTCTGACTACATTCTAGTACTTGTGTTCTGTATTTCTGTTGTGTAGGATAGTTGTAGCCTAAGTCCCCTTACTAAGCCTTTAGGTCCCCTCTATACTGTTACTAACACAAGTGTCTACTCTAACTAGTTAATAGTAGGGTTGTAAGTCTTAAACTATTTAAATCTAATAAAAATGTCTGTTTTTCTAAGGTTAGTAACTCTAAACTTAATACTTTCCTTATAATCCTAAATAGTTATTCATAGTTGAACAAACTTAGTAATCTAACTATTCTAGTTTAGAGTTCTGTCTACATTATATACTAGGATTAAAAGTAGAATAAGTTAAGTAAGAAGGTAGTGTTCCTGTATAAAAGCTTTATTAATATATAAACTAGTGTATTTACTATTTACTAGAGCTGTTGTTTAAATCTAGAGGGATTCTAAGAAGGGAGCTAAGAGGATAGAAATCTAGAGCTAGTACTTAGAACATTCTCTAATAAATTACTACTTGTTCTAAAGGGAATATATAGTTTATACAGTTTTATTATTTAAGAGAGTAAGTATATGTACTAACATTTCCTTATTAACTTCTCTCTTTTAACAAGGATAGGCTTATGTTCTTAACTGTAAACTCAGTTAAGACTATCTTTACTTAATACTATAAACAAACTACTAAGTAGTAAACAGGGCTAGATAGTATTCTGAATGTTTTAAAATCTTAGAACACAAAGGTAGTAGGTCAGATTGTACAGATTTAAACTCAGATAAAGTGTAAAGAGAAGAATTAAAAGAATCAAAAGAAATAAGAGAACTATCTATTTTTGTTTTTAACTTTTTCTTTATTAATAAATAATTTTCTTAGTTTACTTTTTCTACTTTATTTACTCTTAATCCTATAGAATCTATTAAATCAAAAGTAACTGTTAATAAATCCAAGTTATAGCTCTTTAGTACTACATTCACTATTAGGTCTCTACAAAATCCTAGAGTATATAGTTAGAGTCTAAGAGCTCTAAAGTAACTTCTAGATTTATAAAGAAAGTGTCAGCAACAGTGTAGAGGGGACCCGAAGGCTCAGTGAGGGGACCCAGGCTACAACTATCCTACACAACAGAAATACAGAAC
>NW_006760388.1:119042-143158 GCF_000271605.1 Fomitiporia mediterranea MF3/22
AGAATGATGAGCCACGAAGAATGAAAGAAAGGAATGTCAAAGATAAAGGTACAAAGAATGAAGGGATGGATAAAGGGTAAGAGACCATAGAATGATACAAAGAATGAAGGGGTGGTCAAAGGAATGGAATGATGAAGTAAGGAAGGATAGTGGCAAGAGTCAGCATGCATATAGTTCATAGACAGCACCCCTGAGGGACGGAAGTCCCGAGTTCTGGTACAGAAGGGTGCAGAACCCTCAGAACTGAAGGTACAAGAGCAGAGAACTGTAACAGAAAGCTTCTTACTATAAATCCTACTTATTACTTATTATTACTCTAATAACCTAACAAATATACTATTACTTTTGTAGACAGTCCTTAATTTAGTGCTCTGACTTTCTGTAAGTAAAGTATACTCCTTACTTTCAAGCTTCTCTAATATTTATTAGAACAGATTAATTGTAAATTATAGACAGATTAATCTGAGAGCTTAGAACTGTTAGAGTTAAATGTATGTAAGAGTGTTCTATACAGACTTAACACATTTAAGCTATAGCTTAGTTGAAGGAGATAGTACAGGTCTTCTAGTTAGTGTAAGTAATTAGTTCTAGTATTATTCTAAGAATCTTATTAACTAATTCTAAGTAAAGAGCTTTTTTAAGTATTCTAATAAGAATATTATTAAATCTGAGTATAAATCCAGCCTTCTAGACTAGGATATTAAACTCCTGAAAGAAGGTATTAGTAGAATGTTTACCCTACTACAAAGATACAAGCTTGTTCTATATATTATACCTTTTGTTTAAATTAATAAAAGAAATATAAAACTGTCTTATAAAGTCTGAGTATAACTTATTGTTCCAAAGTTGGATTAGACTTCTAATCTAATAACCTTTAATCTAGTTCTAGACTCAAGTAGTTGTATTGTCTTCCTTTATAAAGGAGAGGACAAATAGAACACAATTAAGATTTAAGGATAGATTAGTTAAAATAGTAACTATATATAGTTTAACTTAGTGTTAGAAGTCCTTAAAGTACTACTTATTAAAGTCTAAAGAGTAGATTACATACACTTTCCTTCTAGAACAGGTTGTAACTTCTAGAACAATTAGAACAGGTTCTGACTAAGCTAGAAGTATATAGTTAGTAAAAGTCTCTTAAATAAAGGTTTGTACATATTAAGCTAATTCTACTTGTAACTACTAATCTAGTAGAACAGTAGGAGTAGTAGTTGGCTCAGAAGGGTCTATGTTTATACTATAAAGAGATCAACACTAAACTAAAAAGGGTAATAAATAGAAGAAGAGTAGTAAAAGTTTAAAAGGGTTTAAAAAGCTTAAATTTTAAAAATGTAAAAGGGTTAAAACAAATAGAAGAGATTAGTATAACAGTTAGTACTAATACTTAAAATATAGGACAGTTATAAAGTAGTAATAAGTAGTCTTAATCTAATGTTAGTAACAGTATAGAGGGGACTTAAAAGCTTAGTAAAAAGACTTAAACTATAACTATTCTATATAATAAAAGTAATAAGATATAAGTATTAGAGTATAGTTAGAACTTATAAAACAGACAGATAAAGAGAGTAAGACAAGTATAGAGTATATAAACTAAGTCTAAGAGTACAAGACTATTTAGAGTAAACAAGATTAAGACTATAAAACTAGTCTAATCTTATATATATATATGTACTAAACTATATAAGAGTACTTAGGGAAGGATAAGTTATAAAGAATAAAGAATAAAAAGATTAAAGATATGTAAATAAAGAATGAGAGGATAGAAGAGTAAGAAGTAAGAGACTTTAGAATAAACAAAGAATAAAAGAGTAAACAAAGGAAAGGAGTAATAAGATAGAAAGGAATAGTAGTAAGAGTTACTATATAAATTAGTTTATATATAGTCTATATACTATATACTTAAGAGACAGAAGTCCTAAGTTTTAGGACAGAAGGGTACAGAACTGACAGAACTAAAAGCTTAAGAGTAGTAGACTATAATATTTAGGAAGGTAGAACAGTCTTACTAATGTTAGAACTGTGTTTAGAAAGGTTAGAAACTTACTAACAGTAGAAAAGTGTTTAGGAAGACTAGTAAAACCTTACTAACACATATTGTAACAAAGACTACTTTGTTAATATTTAAAAAAAAGTAGAACAGTACTAGTAGAGTACTAAACACTAAGCTTAAAGATTGTAGAATATATAAAGACTAACAGAACAAAAGTATCTTTATTATAGTTAGTAAACTAGAACTCTAGTACATAATAAGACACACTTTTATTATAGTTAGTAAACTAGAACTAGTATAACAAAGGTGTAAATATAAGCTATATATACTAAAGATAAAGAAGGTAGTTTAAGCTAAAAGGAAAGTGTAATACAAGTAAAAAGAGACTATATGTATAGCTTAGGATCAGAACTAAGAATAGGTAGCTTAGAGCTTAGGACTAGGAACTGTATGTATAGTCTAAAGCTGTGTAAGAGAGTTCTAAGACAGAACTCTTAAAACCCTCAGAACTGTAATAAACTATATAGTAGGCTTACATATAAATATATATATATATATATATATATTAAATATAATTCCTATTGTCTGTATTCTAAATCTCTAGTTAAGACAAGAGGATAAATTCTTACTATAAGAAATTAATATAATATTTTATATTTGATTTATTTATTATCTAGTTACTAAAACTATATAAATAAGAATACTATATTATAATTATATATTCTTACAACACTTGATACATAACATAGTCTTAGTGTTCTAATGACAGTCTCATTTAGGGACTGTAGCAGATAAGGCTTTCTATAGTGTTGTACTATAGTTGACAAATTCTTACAAATACTATATTCACAAATAACTTTCTTACAGAATCTACAGTTTTTGCACATCTGTTGTTAGTAACAGTATAGAGGGGACCTGAAGGCTCAGTGAGAGGACCCAGACTACAACTATCCTATATAACAGAAATACAGAATGTAAGTACTGAAACATAGTCAGAACTTGTAGAACAGACAGAGAGAGAGAGTGAGACAAGAGTAGAGTATATAGAGTAAGTCTAAGAGTACAGGACTACCTAGAGTAGACAAGATCAAGACTACAGGACCAGTCTGATCTTGTACACCTATATATACTAAACTACATAAGAGTACTCAGGGAGTATGAGTCACTAAGAATGATAAGCTATAAAGAATAAAAGAAAGGAAGGTCAAAGATAAAGGTACAAAGAATAAAGGGATGAACAAAGGGTAAGAGACTATAGAATGAACAAAGAATGAAAGGGTGGTTAAAGGAACATGTAAGGAAACTCACTGTTCCTTACAAGAGAATTCTAATTGCCCTTAGTTCACTCAACTACTAACTAGGATAACCTAGTACTTGAGTGAGGGGTCAGGAGAAAAGAATCCCCTTTACCTAGTAGTTAATACTGTCTTTTATAAGAGTATACATGTGTAGATACATGAGGAGAAAGTGTAACTAACTATAATGAGAATATATACACTTGTGGGTCCTACTGTACAATGATCTAACACAATCAGTAATGTAGTAATAATAAAATATGAACCAGTAAATCAAATCCTTACACTTGCCCTCTAGCATTTAGTCCTAAATGCTAAAAATTAGTAGAAAAGGCAGAAAACTTACTTAAAAGTAACAGTTAGTAACAAGTAAATAATAAAATACCTTGCCCATACATATGGGAAACATCCTCACAATGTATTACTACCTCTATGAACTGATCCAAAGTCAATCTGGTGAGTATTAAGACAGTAGTAGTGTTCTAGACAGTAAGTAGTATAGTTCTAAACTATGTAAAGCTAGATAAAATGTTAATAGAATTAAACATAGTTAATATTACTGTATAGTCAATTAGTAGAAAAGTTGCCTCTTGATTGTTACTATTAATACAACACTTTTTGAAGGGAATTAGTAAAGTTCCTAGGGAGATATAGTGTTTTGGCTCTTAAGTATTCTTAGATGTATAGTGTAGATTAATATGTACAGAAGTGGAAATTCTGGCAGCATAGTAATTACAAATATTCTCTTCTCCTGTGTCTTTAGGAAGCACAGAGGTAAATCCCTGATTAACAAAGCTATAGCCTTCTTCCTTAATAGAATGTATTAGTGTTGTAGCTTCTAGCTAACCTTGTGTGTTTCTCTACTCCTGTAGAATAGTCATACAATAATAAATAGCAGAGATGTATTCCAAAATTACTCTACTATGTCCTTGATTTTTCTAATAGACTAGTTCCTACAAATGTAGTGCCTTGTGCTTGTATTGGTAGAATGTCTCTAAATGTGTACTCTTTTACTTACAATAACCAACTGTAATGTAAAACTGGATATCCTGTTGAGCTCAATGTTTAAATACTAATTACAGAGTACAACATAGAGTGTAATATCTGTTCTTGAATGAAAATATCACCTTGAATTTAATGAGATCATAATGTATGAGTCTAATATTACTAAATATGTGTCTATATATATAGTATCTCAGTGTGTAATGAATGTCCTACTGTGTTCTCATACTGTTTCCTTGTGTCTTGACTCATTTGTGTCTTCATAAGTTGATTGATTTGATTCCTGAATTGTCTGAGTATACTTTCAATGTCTTATAGTGTAATGTTCTATTATAATGTGTCTAAGTAGTATTCTCTACTTTCCTGAGTGTTATAACTGTCTGTATACTGTGTTGTTCCATGTATGTCTTAATGAAATGTCCTGTCTGTATACACAGTAGTACTGCCTGAAGTCCTGAATGTATGCTGCCAATTCCTTGTTCATTTAGCAAATCTATGTGTGGATCAATATGTTCTAGTATTGACTTCCTGTCTTTCTGTGTCCTTGTCCTTGTTCTAATGTATTCTTTCCTTGTGTACCTATTATGTGTCCTGTTTCCTATAGTACTGATACTGTCTGGTCCTACAAAGCCCTTTGTAAAATCGTTTTGTAGTAATCCAAGTAAGAAAAATGTACACTCAAACATGTAGGTTGTATACTTAAAGAGTGTGTATACAATGTAATGTATGTGCCTCTTGCCCTCTTGTTGAAATATGACTTCATTTTCAGTGTAAAACGTCTAGTACTGTCCTAGAATATATTTGTAGTGTTTGGAGAGGTCTTCTGTATGATTTCATACTTTAAACTGATTGTAACTACTCATTCCTAGAGTAGATTAAACTGTATCATTGTTCAATAAATGTCCTTAAGCTTCCTAATACTCTATTTCTCTCTAGAGTGTTGAAATATTATTCCTGAATACTCAAATAGTTTGATCAATCATTCCTAATTTATTATCACTCTAATATTTGCTGGCTGTATGTGTATTACCTTTGCTTTCCCTTAAAGTAGTGTGATAATTTGTTTGAGCAGATTGAGCAGATTGAGCAGATTGTTTAGGTTCTGAACCTGTTCTCTAGCTTAAAGTCACCCTCTAAACTTCTGTACTTTGTTCCATACAATGTGTATCCATTCCTGGTCTCAGTAGTGTCTTACTATCATTATATTATATAGATTGTAGTGGTTTTACATTCTGTAGGTTGTAATTGTCATCCTGTAGCTTGAATAACACAATTCTTACTATGTATCCTGAGTATATATACACTAGTGCATCTGTTTGAGTGTCTGTGATACTCATAATACATCTGATAGAGTGTCCTGAGTCTATTCTAATGAATCCTGACTGTCTGAAAGTGTATTTCACAATGTAATACCTTATGTTCTCCTGAAACTGTGTTCTGTACAATATATCCTTATAGTCTGAACTGGTTCTAACGTTTCTAAACAATTCTTCATCATGAACTGAATAGTTTCATAGTGTAACATCCAATTGTACCTTATAGAACAATGTTCTATGTGAATTACTTCAATCATACTTATTATAGACTGTTTCTTCAATCCTGAAGATGGAAATGTGTGTTCTAATGTTAACTGATGTAGTTCCTTTGTAGTACTCAATACTAATCCTGTATCTCTTCCTGTACTGAATAGAATTGACTGTGTATGTGTATGTCTGTGTCTTTCTATTACTGTTGATGTAGTTCCATGTCTGATACTTATTCTGAAGCAGTATCCTCTTATTCCTAATGTATATACACTTTGCCTTACTTAATGTGCTGATGTCTGCCTTTCAATGTGTAATGTAGCCTTCTAACTTAATAGAATACCTGTGTGAATTGTTTGGATTAAAATATTTCTTAGTATCTAAGAGTAGTCATATTTTATAGTCTAGTAATGCTTGATAGATTGTCCTGCTTGTACAGTTTACTATTTGTATTACCTTGTAAACTATAATACTATCTGGCTGGTTATATTCTGATTGTCTAACATTCTCAGGTCCTTTCCTAATGTTCTAGTACACATTCCTGTTGTCTGTGAACAGCCTGTATTTCTTAAGAGCATTGTTTTGATTTGTGGCTCTAAGAATCAGTAGTAGTAGCTCTAAAGTGTTTATGTATGTATTGCCTTACACCTGTAGCATCTTAGATTCCTTGAAACAATGGTTGTATGTATGTTTCCTAATCCTTTCCATGTGTCATACATATTCATAGTCTTGTAGAATCCTTTCTACACTGTATGCTTGTGCTTTTGAGTATAAAATGTTATTGTATACTGTATACAATTGTCTATCTTAATGTTTAGACTTTCTACAATGTTTATTCCTGTACTGAATGCCTGTAGTACAATACCTAAGTGTTATAGTCTTATAGGGTCTCAAATATACTGAATTTGCCCTTTCAAATGTGTAGTTTGCCTGCCTGAACTTGTGTCCTATTGTAGAACTCTCTTGTTCTGTTACTGAATCCTCAGTATTACCTTCACAAAGTATCCAAATTGATAAAACATGTATATTACTGTTAGATATGTAAGAATCTGTGTCATAGTCTGTAATCAACTCCAATTCTATGTAGTTCTTACTGTCTAAGTTGTCTACTAACTTATCTAAAGTAGTGTAACCAATACTGACATTACTAGATAATAAACTATCATCCTGTACATTGTTCAATCTGATTGTATTGTGAGTAGGACAATTCCTAGCTAAGTGGTCATCTTGTTTACAAATAAAACATAGTCCTTTTACTCTCATTTTGTCCAATTTCAATTAGGAATAATGTTTGAAACCTGTAGCATATGTCCTGTGATTGTTTTCTGTCTTACTTTCATACTAGTCATCATTCCTTGATGGATAATACAATTGCCTGGTCTTTCCTTTAGCATTTATACTGCTTGTATGTATAGTATCCTGACTAGAGTCACTATAGTCTGAATTATTACTTTCACTATCCTGTAGAGTGAATTGATCATTTCCTGAATTATCAGAACTGTCTGTCTACAAATAATCATTCTGAGAATCATTACTGTGTCCTTACAGATAGAATTGATGTCTAGAATCTATATACTATTTGATTCCTATAGATTCATTTGCTTTCTTAATACTCTCAAGCCTATCCTTGAAGATTGAATAATCTACAGTGTCTGGATTCAAGCAATCTAATTGTAATTGCCTCTGGTACTTGGAATTTAATCCATACCATGCTTGTCTGGTCAAATCTTGCTAAGAAATGTTTCCTAGATTTATAGCTTTCATCTCTAGATTGTACAAATAATCCTGAATATTCCTATTACCTTGTTTCAAAGTGTTGAACTCTTTCTACAGTATTTCAGTAAAGTCAGAAGGGAAACAAAAGTCCATAAGTCCTCTAAAGAATTGAGCAAGTGTCCATCTATACTCATGGTTCACAATCTTTTACAAATAGAAATTCATTACTTTTCCCTTAATAAAACCTAACATTATCCCTACTTGGCTCTTAGGGAAATGATGAAGTCCTGATTGTTTCATATACTGATTGACTTTAATAACAAACTTTGTATACTTCTGCAAGTCTGGTTCACCTGAGTATACTGTAGGAGCTATTAGTTCTGTACTGTACATTTGTATCTTTAATTTAAGGAGTTCTTTATTCTGTTTCTTCCTCAAGTATTTCTTATACTTCTTAGTAGCTTCAGTATTACTTGAATCAATGTCTGACAGTTTGAATAAAGCATTACTTCGATTATTGTCATTAGATGAAGAGGAATCTGAATTATTACTGTCTGAGTCTGATCCTAGGTCAAAATTTCCCTTTCTCTGTATTCTAGAGCTCTGTATTACTCTGTATACATAGCTATTCTTTGCTAGGCTCTCTAAAGGTCTTACTAATACAAATATGCCTTTCTGAACATTATTCAGTGCTTTACTATGCCTGTGTCCATTGTTTGTTCTTGAACTACTGTTAGAGCTATTCTTATACTTACTATACTTAATATGTAACTTTGAACTGTGTAGTTTACTACACTCTGAATCAATATTGTTCTCACTAATACTACTAGTGTATGCCTTGCCTGGGACTGCTTTCAATTACAAAGTATTACTTTAGGATTGTTTGTTCCTTTTATTTTTGTAAGGGGTACTCTGATGTTCTGAAAAACTTAATGTTTCTATTTAAGACTACATATATCTAGGTATTTTGCTTTCTCTCTTATTCCTGGACCTGGCTAGGGTGTTGTATCCATTGTAGTACTCCTGTACATTGCTCCTGTGTAATGTGTAGTCAATATCTGCCATGTATAAGGTTAAACACTTGATTTTGTACATGTATACTTGATTTTCACTCTCTAGATCAAGTACTAATCCTTATAGTTCTAATTTGCATTCACTTTTGCTATCCTCAAAGTACTGTTCTGTAAATGTAATGTCTGTTTTGCTTGGATAGTCTGAATTGATTTCACAATTGTATTGAATGCCTGGCAGTTTTGGTTTTTGTTCTATTCCTTGTACTTTGTGTATTCCTTTCACTTTGTACTTTCCTTTTACTTTCTACAAATACAATTGTTTGTCTGGACTCTTGAGTGTTTCTTCTACACTCTTAGATTGATAGTTCTGATCTCTACTGTCTGTAGGTACTGTTGCATGTCTGACTTTTGTTCTATAGCCTGCTTAAAGTGTTTTACACTTTTCTGTTACTATACTATTAAGTCTGCTCTTGTTTAATGAAGGAGTTACTTTCTCCTCTTCCTGATACATTCTATTAAACTTGTACATTCTCTTATTCAAATCATCAATGTCTATCAAACTGTAGAATAGGCTGACATGTTCTATGTCTATCTCAATTGCTCTGGCTCTTACAATGTGTCTAAAGGTCTTACTTACCTTCTAGAAATCTTGTTCCTTATCAGATCTCTATAATTCTAATACCTAGCTCTCCTAGCCTTGTCTGTTACTCTTGTCCTTTGAGTCCTGGCTGCTTTCTTCACTGTCTAAAAGGGTCTTAAGTGTCTCATTACCCTCTACATTACTGTTGTCAATGTGTTTCTGTTCTAAAGTAAGTACACTTACTAGATACTTATTTATACTCTTACTAATACTAACTATATATACTCTGTAACTCTTGTACTAGCTTACAAATTTCTTAATACTTGCTGTTAGCTCTCTATATTGACTTGGTGAATCCTCAAACCAAATTGCCTGTCCTTTATTAAGTGAATCCTCAAACTCAGTAGTCTGAAATTGATTAAGCAAATCCTCAAACTTAATCACCTGTACTCAGTTAGTTGAATCCTCAAACTCAACCTTCTGTACTTGATTGGACAAATCCTTGAATCCAATTGTCTGTTCATCCTGAACTCAACTGTCTGAATTCTTAAGAACAATTGTCTGAGTGTTTCTACTCTCTGTACCTTTGTTTACTATTTCTTTAAGCCTAGTAGTGTTAATACTTGCTAGTGTCTGCTCTACAGTGTGTGTTTGTCTAACTATATACACTAGTACAGTTACATGCCTTAGTTCTATGTTATTAGTATGTACTAGTTCATTAGAGTGCCTCTAGCCTTGTATAGATAAGAACTTATTACCTAGTATAGGTTTATTAGGTTGTCTCTAGCCTACAAGGGACAAGGACTTACATCCTAGTATGTTAGTATTAATATCTAGACTTGGGTACCCTCCAGGAATTGTCTGTCAAGGCTTAGTAGCCACATTGTAATCAATATTTAATAGGTAATCTTGTTGTCTATTACTTGTAAACTTGATACACACTTGTTTGTTCCTTTTTACTGTCACAAATGCCTAGTTCTTAACTCATCCAATTAATGTGAACCTCTAGTGTATCTAGTACTAGTCTATATTAATATGTGATAATGTGTTCCAGAAGCATTCTGTAGCATTCTAAAGCATTGTGAACCTACTAGAGACTAATCTAGTAAGTAGTCTCTGTTTCTACTCAAAAATTGTAACTTTACTCACTAAAATTCCTGAGAGGTACTAAATAACAAGAGAGACCTAGGGTTGATCAGACCCTTCAGTTCCTTAGCATCTAGCAAGAGGTTTTAGTACTAGGTGGGTACAGTTAAAAATATGTAAGGAAACTTACTGTTTCTTACAAGAGAATTCTAATCACTCTTAGTTCACTCAACTACTAACTAGGATAACCTAGTACTCAAGTAAGGGGTTAGGGGAAAAGAATCCCCTTTACCTAGTAGTCAATACTGTTTTTTATAAGAGTATACATGTGTAGATACATGAGGAGAAAGTGTAACTAACTATAATAAGAATATATACACTTGTAGGTCCTACTGTGTAATGATCTGATACAATCAGTAATGTAGTAATAATAAAATACAAACTAGTAAATCAAATCCTTACAGAACAGAATAATAAAGTAAGGAGGGGTAGTAGTAAGAGTTAGTACACATATAGTTTATAGACAGTACTCCTAAGGGACAGAAGTCCTAAGTTCTAGTATAGAAGAGTGTAGAACCCTTAGAACTGAAGGTACAAGAGTAGAGAACTATAACATTACTCTCCCTCTAAAACCAATTGTCCTAATTAGTAAACATTAGACTTAGTTAGTAGCTTAGGTATAAGTTAGAATAGTAGGGCTTGAAAATCTGTAAGGCTGAGTTTGTACAGAGTACTAGGATGAAGCTGATAGAAGTCTTAGATTGTTTTAAGAGTATAAACAAGGTTCTTAGCAGGTTCTCAAGTGTGCTCCTTAACTAGGTACCCTTTCTAGTAAACAAGGAATTTGAGTTTTCTATATAATAGCTTAGTATTTACTATATACTCTACTTTGTATTTCAGTTTAGAACTAATGAGTTCTAGTAAAGGTAGTAAGAGTCTTTGTTGTGAAGGAAAATCTAGATTATAGTACTAAGATAATAGAACCTTGTTGAACACTGAGTGTATACACTTTTATGTTACTAGAAGTTAGAGTTTGTAGATAGAGGTACTAACCTTCTTTTTAATAATAAAGGGTCTGAAGCACTTGTTGTCCAACTTCTTTATTAGGTGATCTAAGGTTAGATTAGTAGCTTCTAGTATAACTTTGTTACTAGGCTAGTAATCCTTAGTTATAGACCTCTTCCAATTATAGTTCTACTTTATAACCTGTACTACCTTCTCTAAAAGAGCTTGTGTGTCCTCCCTAGTCCTGTACATCTGTTCTACAAAGTCTATTACAGATTCAGAACTACTATTCTGGTTTGAAACTGTCTCTTAGTACAAATGTCTCTTATGATTAAGGAAGAACAGGGACTGTTCTGTTGTAGAGTGTTACTAGTTATTGTGTACAAATTCTGTTAGAGCTAACTATTCAGACCAATCTAATTACTAATAATTAATAAACATTTAGAGGTAGAGCTCAATCTTCTGATTGACTTACTTAGTTTGACTGTTAGTTTATAAGTAATATGTAGTAGAAGGGTTCCCTTAAATTCTAAGAAGTGTATACAAGTCCTGTATGAATTTCAACTCAAATTACAGTCTGTAATTGTAAATGAGCTTCTAAGAGAGTCTGTGTAATTAGAAAATGTAATCCTAATAAATACACACTGTACCTTCAGAAGTGAGTTCTGTTTAGGTTGAAACTGTATAGACTTACTTAGAGAATCAGTCAACAATCACACAGATAATGTTGTAACCTTAAGACTTAGGTAGCTTACTAATCAGGTCTACTAAGACTTCCTCCTAAGAGTAATCTAGAATCTAATACAGATGTAGAGGAGCTTAAACCCTTGTCTAGTAAGTCTTAGTCTGTTAGTATGTATTATAACTAGTTATATACTTTAGGATTTCTCTCTATATTCCTGACTACTAGTAATTCTGAGTAATAAGTTCCTATGTTTTGTGTTAGCCTAAATGTCCTATAGTTAGATTGTTATAATAAGCTTAGACAATGTCCTCCTACAGCTTCTAATCCTTTAGAACATACAGTTAGCCTTCTTAGTAAACCTGTCTATCTTTATCCTCCTCCTAATCCCTAGCCTACTTCTCTAACTACTTTACTACAACCTAGTCCTGTGTGTGTCTTAGAGCTTACTGTATACAGGTAACAAAGTTAACATTCTTAGATTTGAGTCAGATCTCTTAGATTGTCTCAGACACAAAACAGGAATTGTTTAGGAGAACAAGATTTTTGTTATTATTCTCCCTCCTTTCATAACTTACTTGTCTTGAGAGTAAATTAGCTTTCATTATTTGTGTTCTAGGTTTGTAGGTTAGTACAAAGTCATAGTCCTACAGTTCTAACATCTAGTAAGCTTAGTAGTAGTTAAGCTTCTAAGGTGTCTGGAAGTACTAAAGATTAAGGTGATTACTCTAAATCTTAAACTTCTGTATAATACTAAGAAGATATTAACACTACTCCTCTAGGGAACAGACAATTACAAGGAGTTTCTTATTATAGATAGGGTAGTTCTGTTTTGTTACAGAGAGGGATTCTGATCAGAACACTATTAGACACTACTTTCTGTCAATAAACTAGAACAGTACTACTCTATTTGTAAAGTTGGAAGAGTTAGCTTTGACTCAGAACTTGTCTACAACTGTTAGAACTACTAATACAGGCTTACTAGTAATAGCCTACTTAAGGGACTCAAACACAGACTACTACTAATTACCCTATTACTAAGGAACATCTTTACTAGTAAGATTGTGAAGGGACTGAGTAATAGTACTAAAGTCTTAAATAAAGTGTTAGTAGTAGTTTGTAAACCTAAAAAATACTTAGACCTGTTTTAGGTTCTAAGGTTGTAACTAGTTCTAAACTACAGTTACCTTTACTAGATCTATACAGACCTCTTCTCTACTAATTACAAAGCTTAGATAATCTACTGACTCCTGTATAAAAGAATACTTTACTTCTTAGAGGAACAGTTTATTATCTTAGAGCTACTATAGAACTACTTAGATTAGTTAGTAATAATACTTAACTGTTTAGGTAAAGATCAGAATGTTGTTCAGATACACACTAATATGCTCTAAGTTAATCAGATCTACAAGTATGTGATTTATGAATGACTAGAACATTACAAGTGAGTTAGTTAGTCTAAAGAACATTATAGTTAGTTTATACAATCTATAATTAGTTTAGAATACAGTCTTCTACTCATCTTTGTCTTAGATTCAAATATTATTGTATCCTTATTAAATGTCCAACTTAGTGAAAACCCTGAATGTATGTGTCTTATTAATGAGCTCCTGAATCAGAGGGAGTAGGTACTTGTTTTTAACAGTACTCTTATTAAGACAATAATAATCCTAAACTGAGTAGAGCTTTCTATCTTTCTTTTTAACAAAGAAGAAAGGGGAGACTATAGAGGACTTTAAGAGTTAGATCTAACTGTTCTAAAGATTTTCCTAAAGGAACTTGTTAAGTGCCTCCTACTTGTCTCTGTTAAGTAGGTAGACCTTACAATCCTTAGGTTAGAAACTCTTAGTCAATTCAATTGTATAGTCCTAGGAACAGTATTTAGGAAGCTAGTTAAATTCCTCTTCACTAAAGACTTTAGAAAACTCTCAGACAAAATCTAGCAGGCTGAGTCTACATACATTCTAGAGTAGAGTTGTTCTAAAGAGGTTCTAGACTAGTTCTGTCTCAGACATTCTTTAGATTAACTCTGTTTCACCTTAACTAGAATATATGTCTACATATCTATTCTAGTTAAAAAAGAACAACTGGTCACCTTTATTAGAACTGTTAGTAATATTAGAAGTGTTTACATTCACTTAGGACAGTAGTATAAGATAGTTATAAGACTTAAAATACTAATTGAATGTAAGTGTCTACTCTAACTAGTTAATAGTAGGGTTGTGAGTCTTAAGCCATTTGAATCTAATAAAGACATCTGTCTTTCTAAGGTTAGTAACTCTAAACTCAATACTTTCCTTATAATCCTGAATAGTCATTCATAGTTAGACAAACTTGGTAATCTGACTATTCTAGTTTAGAGTTCTGTCTATATTGTATACTAGGATTAGAAGTAGAATGTATTAAGTAGAGAGGTAGTATTCCTACACAAAGTGTTAGTAACAGTATAGAGGGGACCTAAAGGCTTAGTAAGGGGACCCAGGCTACAACTATTCTACACAACAGAAATACAGAACACAAGTACTAGAACATAGTTAGAACTTATAAAACAGGCAGAGAGAGAGAGTAAGGTAAGAGTAGAGTATATAGAGTAAGCCTAAGAGTATAGAACTATCTAGAGTAGACAAGATTAAGACTACAGGACTAGTCTGATCTTGTATACCTATATATACTAAACTATACAGGAGTACTTAGAGAGTATGAGTTACTAAGAATAATAAGTTATAAAGAATGAAAGAAAGGAAGGTCAAAGATAAAGGTACAAAGAATGAAAGGATAGACAAAGGGTAAGAGACTATAGAATGAACAAAGAGTGAAGGGGTGGTCAAAGGAATAGAATAATAAAGTAAGGAAGGGTAGTAGTAAGAGTTAGTATATATATAATTTATAAACAGTACCTCTAAAAGATAGAAGTTCTGAGTTCTAGTATGAAAGGGTGTAGAACCCTTAAAACTAAAGGTATAAGAGTAGAGAACTATAACATTACCCTCCCTCTAAAACCAATTGTCCTAATTAGTAAACATTAGGCTTAGTTAGTAGTTTGAGTATAAGTTAAAACAGTAGAGTTTGGAAATCTGTAAGACAGAGTTAATATAGAGTACCTAGATAAAGTTGATAGAAGTCTCAGATTGTCTTAGTAGTATAAGTAAGATTCTTAGTAGGTTTCTAAGTGTGTTCTTCAACTGAGTATCCCTTCTAGTAGATAAGGAATTTGAGCTTTCTACACACTAGCTTAGTATCTACTATATACTCTACTTTGTATTCTAGTTTGAAACTAATGAGTTCTGGTAAAGGTAGTAAGAGTCTTTATTATGAAGGAAAACCTGGATTGTAGTACTAAGACAGTAGAACCTTGTTAAACACTGAGTGTATGTACTTCTATGTTGCTAGAAGTTAGAGTTTGTAGACAGAGGTACTAACCTTCTTTTTAATAATAAAGGGTCTGAAGCACTTGTTGTTCAACTTCTTTATTAAGTGATCTGTAGTCAGGTTAGTAGCTTCTAGTATAACTTTGTCTCTAGACTGGTAATCCTTGGCTACAGATCTCTTCTGATTGTAGTTCTACTTTATTACTTATACTACCTTCTTTAAAAGAGCTTGTGTGTCTTCCCTAGTCTTGTGTATCTGTTCTACAAAGTCTGTTACAGATTCAGAACTACTGTTCTAGTTTAGAACTGTCCTCTAGTACAAATGTCTCTTATAATTGAGGAAGAACAGGGACTGTCCTGTTGTAGAGTGTTACTAGTTATTATGTACAAATTCTGTCAGAGCTAACTATTCAGACTAGTCTGACTACTAATAATTAATAAACATTTAGAGATAGAGCTTAATCTCCTAATTGACTTACTCAGTTTGACTGTCAGTCTACAAGTAATATGTAGTAGAAGGGTTCTCTTAAATTCTAAAAAGTGTATACAAATCCTATATGAATTTCAACTTGAATTACAGTCTACAATTGTGAATAAGCTTCTAAGAGAGTCTGTGTAACTAGAAGACATAATCCTAATAAATGTGTACTATACCTTCAGAAGTGAGTTCTGTTTGAGTCAGAACTATGTAGACTTGTTTAGAGAATCAGTCAACAATTACACAGATAGTGTTGTAACCCTAAGACTTGAGTAGCTTACTAATCAGGTTTATTAAGACTTCTTTCTAAGAGTAATCTAGGATCTAATACAGATGTAGGAGAGTCTGAACCCTTGTCTAGTAGGCCTTAGTCTGTTAGTATGTATTACAACTAGTTATGTACTTTAGGATTTCTCTCTATATTCCTAACTACTAGTAGTTCTAAGTAATAAGTTCCTACATTTTGTGTCAGCCTAAATGTTCTATAGTTAGATTGTTATAATAAGCTTAGACAATGTCCTCCTACAGCTTCTAATCCTTCAGAATGTACAGTCAGCCTTTCTAGTAAATCTGTCCATCCTTATCCTCCTCCTAATTCCTAGCTTACTTCTCTAACTACTTTACTACAACCTGGTCCTGTGTGTGTCTCAGAACTTACTATATATAAGTGACAAAGTTAACATCCTTGAATTCAAGTCAGATCTCTCAGATTGTCTTAGACACAAAACAGGAATTGTTTAGAAGAACAAGATTTTTGTTATTATTCTCCCTCCTTTTATAACCTACTTGTCTTAAGAGTAAATTAGCTTTTGTCATTTACATTCTAGGTTTGTAGGTTAGTACAAAGTTGTAGTCTTACAGTTCTAACATTTAGTAGGCTTAGTAGTAGTTAAGCTTCTAAGGTGCTCAGAAGTACTAG
Organism: Fomitiporia mediterranea MF3/22; assembly: GCF_000271605.1. Taxonomy (NCBI): domain Eukaryota; kingdom Fungi; phylum Basidiomycota; class Agaricomycetes; order Hymenochaetales; family Hymenochaetaceae; genus Fomitiporia; species Fomitiporia mediterranea. Next base: position 135,700 of record NW_006760388.1, read on the forward strand.
AGATTAAGATAATCACTCTAAATCTTAAACTTCTGTATAGTACTAAGAAGATATTAACACTACTCCTCTAAGGAACAGACAATTATAAGGAGTTCCTTATTATAGATAGAGTAGTTCTATTCTGTTACAGAGAGGGATTCTGATCAGAACACTATTAGACACTACTTTCTGTTAATAAACTAGAATAGTACTACTCTATTTGTAAAGTCAGAAGAGTTAGCTTTGACTCAGAACTTGTTTACAACTGTCAGAATTACTAATACAGGCTTACTAGTAATAGTCTACTTAAGGGACTCAAATACAGACTACTACTAATCATCCTATTACTAAGGAACATCTTTGCTAGTAAGATTATAAAGGGGCCAGACAATAGTACTAAAGCCTTAAATAAAGTATTAGTAGTAGTTTACAAACTTAAGGAATACTTAGACCTGTTTTAGGTTCTAAGATTGTAGCCAGTTCTAAACTGTAGTTACCTTTGTCAGATCCATACAGACCTCTCCCCTACTGATTACAAAGCCTAGATAATCTACTGACTCTTATACAAAAGAGTACTTTACTTCTTAGAGGAACAGTTTATTAACTTAGAGCTATTATAGAACTGCTTGAATTAGTTAGTAATAGTACTTAACTGTCTGAGTGAAGATCAGAATGTTGTCCAGATACACACTAACATGCTCTGAGTCAATCAGATCTGTAAGAATGTGAATGACTAGAATGTTATAAGTAAGTTAGTTAGTCTGAAGAACATTACAGTCAGTTTGTATAATCTACAATTGGTTTAGAACACAGCTTTCTACTCATCTCTGTCTTAGATCTGAATATTATTGTATCTCTATCAAACATCCAACTTAGTAAAAAATCTAAATGCATGTGTCTTATTAATGAGCTCCTGAATCAGGGGGAGTAAGTACTTGTTTTTAATAGTACCCTTATTAAGACAACAATAATTCTAGACTAGGTAGAGCTTTCTATCTTTCTTTTTGACAAAGAAGAAAGGGGAGGTTATAGAGGACTTTAAGGGTTGGATCCAGCTGTTCTAAAGATTTTCCTAAAGGAACTCATTAAGTACCTCCTACTTGTCTCTGTTGAGTAGGTAGACCTTACAATCCTTAAGTTAGAAACTCTTAGTCAATTCAATTGTATAGTTCTAAGGATAGTGTTTAGAAAGCTAGTTGAATTCCTCTTTACTAAAGACTTTAGGGAACTCTCAGACAAAATCCAGCAGGTTGAGTCTATGTATATTCTAGAGTAGAGTTATTCTGAGAGGGTTCTAGACTAGTTCTATCTCAGACATTCTTTAAATCAACTCTGTTCTACCTTGACTAGAATATGTGTTCACATATCTATTCTAGTCAAAGAAGAACAATGAGTCACCTTTATCAGAACTGTTAGTAACATTAGAAATGTTTGTATCTACTCAGAACAGTAGTGTAAGGTAGTTGTAAGACTTAGGACACTAATTAAACACAAGTGTCTACTCTAACTAGTTAATAGTAGGGTTGTAAGCCTTAAACTATTTAAATCTAATGAAAACATCTGTCTTTCTAAGGTTAGTAACTCTAAACTCAATACTTTCCTTATAATCCTGAATGACTATCTGTAGTTGGACAAACTCAGTGATCTGACTATTCTGGTTTAGAGTTCTGTCTGTATTATATACTAGGATTGGAAGTAGAACACATTGAGTAGGAAGGTAGTGTTCCTACATAAAGGTCTTATTAATGTACAAACTAGTATATCTACTGTCTACTAGAGCTATTGTTCAGATCTGAGGGAATCCTGAGAAGGGAGTCAAGAGGACAGGAACCTAGAGCTAGTATTTAGAACATTCTCTAATAAACTACTACTTGTTCTAAAGGGAATGTACAGCTTTTACAGTCTTGTTGTCTAAGAGAGTGAGTATATACACTAACATTTCCTTATTAACCTCTCTCTTTTAACAAGGACAGACCTATGTCCTTAGCTGTGAACTCAGTTAAGACTATTCCTACTTAATACTACAGACAAACTACTAAGTAGTAAATAGGGCTAGATAGTGTTCTGAATGTTCTAAAATCTTAGAATACAGAAGTAGCAGGTCAGATTGTACAGATTTAGACTTAGATAAAGTGTGAAGAGAAGGATTAAAAGAATCAGAAGAAATAAGAGAACTATCTACTTTTGTTTTTAACTTTTTCTTTCTAATAAATAATTTTGTTAATTTATTTTTTCTACTTTTTCTACTTTTCTTACTTTATTTACTTCTAATCCTATAGTGTCTATTGAATCAAAAGTGGCCATTAAAAAATCTGAGTTATAGCCCTTCAGTACTACATTTACTATTAGGTCTTTATAAAATCCTAGAGTACATAGTCAGAGTCTGAGAGTTCTAAGGTGACTTCTGGATTTGTAGAAAAGGCTTCTTACTACAAATCCTACTTGTTACTCATCATTACTCTAATAACCTGACAGATATACTGTTACTTCTGTAAACAGTCCTTAATCTAGTGTTCTGACTTTCTATAAGTAAAGTATACTCCTTACTTTCAGACTTCTCTAATGTCTATCAGAACAGATTGATTACAAATTACAGGCAGATTAATCTGAAGGCTCAGAACTGTTAGAGCTAGACACATGTGTAAGTATTCTGTACAGACTTAACACATCTGAGCTGTAGCTTAGTTGAAGGAAATAGTGTATGTCTTCTACTCAGTGTAAGTAATCAGTTCTAGTATTATCCTAAGAATCTTATTGACTAGTTCTAGGTGAAGAGCTTTTTCAAACATTCTAATAAGAACATTATTAAATCTGAGTACAAATCCTACCTTCTAGGCTAGGATATTAAACTCCTGAAAGAAGGTGTTAGTAGAATGTTTACCCTGTTACAGAGACACAAGCTTGTTCTACACATTATACTTCTTATTCAGATTAATGAAGGAAGTACAGAGCTACTTTATGAATTCTAAATACAACTTATTATTCTAGAGTCAGATCAGGCTTCCAATCTAATAGCCTTCAATCTAGTTCTAGGCTCAGATGGTCACATTACCTTCCTTTATAAAGGAGAGGATGAATAGGACACAATTGAGATCTGAGAATAGATCAGTTAAAGTAGTAGTTACATATAGTTCAACTTGGTACTAGAAGTCCTTAAAGTACTACCTATTAAAGTCTGAAGGGTAGACTATATACACTTTCTTTCTAGAACAGGTTGTAACTTCTAGAACAACTAGAACAGGTTCTAAAGGGGCTAGAGATATGTAGTTAGTAAAGGCCTCTTAGATAGAGGTCTATACATATTAAGTTAGGTCTACTTGTAACTACTAATCTAGTAGGACAGTAGGGGTGACAGTTAGTGTAGGAGGGTCCATGTTTACACTACAAAGGAATTGGCACTAAACTAAAAGGGGTAATGAATAGAATGAAGGGTGGCAAAGGTTTAAAAGGGTTTAGAAAGTTTAAAATTTAAAAATGTAAAAGGGTTAGGACAAAGAAAAGAGATTAACACAATAGTAAGTACTAATACTTGAAACATAAGAGAGTTGTAGAGTAGTAATGAGTAGTCTTAATCTAATGTTAGTAACAGTGTAGAGGGGACCTGAAGGCTTAGTAAGAGGACTCAGACTACAACTATTTTATATAACAGAAATACAGAATGTAAGTACTAGAACATAGTTGGAACTTGTAAAACAGGTAGAGAGAGAGAGTAAGGCAAGAGTAGAGTATATAGAGTGAGTCTAAGAGTACAGGACTACCTAGAGTAAACAAGATCAAGACTACAGGACTAGTCTGATCTTGTACACTTATATATACTAAACTATACAAGAGTACTTAGAGAGTATGAGCTACTAAGAATAATAAGCTACAAAGAATGAAAGAAAGGAAGGTCAAAGATAAAGGTACAAAGAATGAAGGGATGGACAAAGAGTAAGAGACTATAGAATGAACAAAGAGTGAAGGGGTAGTCAAAGGAATAGAATGATAAAGTAAGAAAGGGTAGTAGTAAGAGTCAGTACACATATAATCTATAGACAGTACCTCTAAGGGACAGAAGTCCTGAGTTCTAGTATAGAAGGGTGTAGAACCCTTAGAACTAAAGGTACAAGAGTAGAGAACCATAACACAAAGGTCTTATTAATGTATAAACTAGTGTATCTACTGTCTACTAGAACTATTATTCAGATCTGGAGAGATCCTAAGAAGGGAGTCAAGAGGACAGGGACTTAGAGCTAGTGTTTAGAATGTTCTTTAATAAACTACTACTTGTTCTGAAGGGAATGTACAGTTTGTACAGTCTTGTTGTCTGAGAGGGTAAGTATATGTACTAACATCTTCTTATTAACCTCTCTCTTTCAACAAGGACAGACCTATGTTCTCAGCTGTAAACTTAACTAAGACTATCCTTACTTAATACTATAGACAAACTACTAAGTAGTAAACAGGACTAGGTAGTGTTCTAAACATTCTGAGATTTCAGAATGTAGAAGTAGTAAGTCAGATTGTACAGATTTAGACTCAGATGAAGTGTGAAGAGAAGAATCAAAAGAATCAGAAGGAATAAGAGAACTATCTACTTTTGTTTTTAACTTTTTTCTTTTTAATAAATAATTTTGTTAATTTACTTTTTCTACTTTTCTTACTTTATTTACTTCTAATCCTACAGTGTCTCTTGAATCAAAAGTAGCTGTTAAAAAATCTGAGTCATAGCTCTTCAGTACTGTATTTACTGTTAGACCTTTACAAAATCCTAGAGTGTATAGTTAGAGTCTAAGAGTTCTGAGGTGACTTCTAGATTTGTAGAAAAGGCTTCTTACTACAAATCCTGCTTGTCACTCATTATTACTCTAATAACCTAATAGATATACTGTTACTTCTGTAGGCAATTCTTAATTTAGTACTCTGACTTTCTGTAAGTAAAGTATACTCCTTACTTTTAGGCTTCTCTAATGTCTATCAGAACAGATTGATTGTAAATTATAGGTGGATTAATCTAAGGGCTTAAAACTGTTAGAGCTAGACACATGTGTAAACATTCTATACAGACTTAATGTATCTGAGCTACAGCTTAGTTAAAGGAAATAGTGTGTGTCTTCTACTCAGTGTAAGTAATCAGTTCTAGTATTATTCTAAGAATCTTATTAATTAGTTCTGAGTAAAGAGCTTTTTCAAGCATTCTAATAAGAACATTATTAAACCTGAGTGTAAATCCTGCCTTCTAGGCCAGAATATTAAACTCCTGAAAGAAGGTATTAGTAGAATGTTTGTCCTGTTGTAGAGACACAAGCTTGTTCTGTGTATTACACTTCTTATTCAGATTAATAAAGAAAGTATAGAGCTGTCTTATAAATTCTGAATACAACTTGTTGTTCTAAAGTCAGATTAGGCTTTCAATCTAATGTCCTTCAATCTAGTTCTGAGCCTAGGTGGCCATGTTACCTTCCTTCATGAAGGAGAGGACAAATAGGACATGATTAAGATCTGAGAATAGATTAGTCAAAGTAGTAGCTACATATAGTTCAACTTAGTGTTGAAAGTCCTTAAAGTACTACTAATTAAAGTTTAAAGGGTAGGCTACATACACTTTCTTTCTAGAACAGGTTACAACTTCTAGAACAATCAGAACAGGTTCTGAGAGGGCTAGGAGCACATAGTTAGTAAAGGCCTCTTAGATAAAGGTCTGTACATATTAAGCTAAGTCTGCTTACAACTACTAATCTAGTAGGACAGTAGGGGTGACAGTTAGTGTAGGAGGGTCTATGTTTACACTATAAAGGAATTAGCACTAAACTAAAAGGGGTAATAAATAGAAGAAGGGTGGCAAAAGTTTAAAAGGGTTTAGAAAGTTTAAAATTTAAAAATGTAAAAGGGTTAGGACAAAGAAAAGAGATTAATACAATAGTAAGTACTAATGTCTAAAACATAAGAGAGTTGTAGGGTAGTAATAAGGAGTCTTAATCTAATGTTAGTAACAGTATAGAGGGGACCTGAAGGCTCAGTAAGGGGACCTAGGCTACAACTATCTTATACAACAGAAATACAGAATACAAGCACTAGAACATAGTCAGAACTTGTAGAACAGAGAGAGAGTGTGTGTGAGACAAGAGTAGAGTATATAGAGTAAGCCTAAGAGTACAGGACTACCTAGAGTAGACAAGATCAAGACTACAGAACCAGTCTGATCTTGTACACCTATATATACTAAACTATACAAGAGTACTCAGAGAGTATAAGCTACTAAGAATGATAAGCTACAAAGAATGAAAGAAAGGAAGGTCAAAGATAAAGGTACAAAGAATGAAGGGATAGACAAAGGGTAAGAGACTATAGAATGAACAAAGAATAAAAGAGTGGTCAAAGGAACAGAATAATGAAGTAAGGAGGGGTAGTAGTAAGAGTCAGCATGTATATAGTTTATAGACAGTACCCTCAAGAGACAGAAGTCCTGAGTTCTGGTACAGAAGGGTGTAGAACCCTTGAAACTGAAGGTATGAGAGTGGAGAACTGTAACATCTGTCAGATGTATATAGAAATCAAATACATCTACTATAGACATTCATAACTTCCAAGTATTAGTATTCATTACAGTAACTAAAAAAAGACAAAAAACATTCTACTATGTCTCAGAACTATACCCTACACTCCTTAAATTCAATATTTTTCCCATCTTACAACATGTCCTTGTCTGACAAGATGTGAGTCATGTGACAGCTGTCTGCTTGTTTGTTTTTACAGAACTATTAACAAAATGCACTCTCTACATGAGTAATGGTTGAAGATATTATGGCTCTGGCAGGGGTGTTAGGGTTATATAAGACATTGATCAGTGGAATGCCTTCAGTTGTAACATACTACATTGAGTGTATGCCTTCAAAGTTCATACTCTGATTCCTGAAGCTAGAATAACAGAGCTGTACTCTTAATATTTCATGTACATTTTCTGTATATACCCTGTCCATAGTTTGTATTCAATACAAATATTTGCTTCTTGTAAAAAAAAATAGTGTTTCGTGTTGAAAAACAAAGAGGAAAAAACAAAAAACAAAAAAAGTAGTGTATGGAGTCGAACGTTAGCAGTGTAACCGCGGTTACTGTGGTTACCGTGAGAATTTCAACCGCGGATAACCTATCCGCGGTTGCGGATTGCGGTTTTTGGTGACGGTTTCCACTGCAGTCCCTAGTCTCATTCTGCCTCCTGCCCCATACGGCTGCTTGAAATCCCATCCAAATAAACGGACAGCAGCACTTGTATGATGGAAGAAGCATACGAAGAACCGAGGCGGCCGAGTCTCATTGACAAAGCAGGAAGACAGATGAGGAAACATCCTCTCATTCCGACTGGTATGTCTGATTAATCTTATTAAACAAGTACAAGATGATAGCCAAAATTCTTTATGGGTTGACATGCGTCAGGGATGATTGCTACTGTCGGTGCACTTACAATGGCACTCAAGAGAATGCAGCAGCGGGACGCGGTTGG
>NW_006760388.1:143550-151238 GCF_000271605.1 Fomitiporia mediterranea MF3/22
GTGTATGGAGTCGAACGTTAGCAGTGTAACCGCGGTTACTGTGGTTACCGTGAGAATTTCAACCGCGGATAACCTATCCGCGGTTGCGGATTGCGGTTTTTGGTGACGGTTTCCACTGCAGTCCCTAGTCTCATTCTGCCTCCTGCCCCATACGGCTGCTTGAAATCCCATCCAAATAAACGGACAGCAGCACTTGTATGATGGAAGAAGCATACGAAGAACCGAGGCGGCCGAGTCTCATTGACAAAGCAGGAAGACAGATGAGGAAACATCCTCTCATTCCGACTGGTATGTCTGATTAATCTTATTAAACAAGTACAAGATGATAGCCAAAATTCTTTATGGGTTGACATGCGTCAGGGATGATTGCTACTGTCGGTGCACTTACAATGGCACTCAAGAGAATGCAGCAGCGGGACGCGGTTGGATATCAACGATGGCTACGAGCACGGGTACTTGCTCAAGGTCTTACTATCGTTGCAATTGTTGTCGCTGGTGTGCAGGAAATGGGTGTGGGCGTGCTTACAGGCAATGCAAACTCTATTGCACATCCACCTGCGACAGAATGGGAATCACGCGAGTTTGAGAAGCGGCTGAAGGAGGCAGAGGACACACATCACGCCGAAACAGGCTTTGGACCATCCAGTTCACGTAATACACAGAATGACACCCCACCGAGTTCAATCGTACAGGCAGTACACTCTGCAGCTCCGCCTCCTCAGTCTAGTTCATCCACTTGGATGTCTTGGTTGTGGATGGGGAAGAAGTAGCCAAGGGTGATTCCCATGTGGGATATTGTGAGTTTATATTCAGTCACTGTCCCTAGGTCGTTTTTAATCCTGTTGACTTCATACATCTTTCTTCATATGTTTACAAGCCTTTGGGCATGCGTATGCCGGACAATACGGATTACGCAGGGAGCTGCATAACTGCTCAGTCTTTTTTCACTACGAAACGCCTGATCTTCGATGTCTGCTTCACTTCCGAAAGTTGTCAATGGACACGTCATTCCGGCAAAGATTACTTTTCATCCCTGAAGCCTGCTTGTGAATAACTGTGTACTACAGATCCCATGCTATGCGTTGCACCATAGAACAAATAGTAAGGTTACAGTTGAAGCTAGATTATGTAACATCAATATTGTTCAGTTGTCAATGCCAGAAAATTGAAATCCGACTGCATGAGTTAACAGACAACAACTGCAACCTGTCAGGCTATTGATGGTTTGAATTTTGCATCACCCACATTTACAGCGTGGACCTTGCAGAGGCGTACTTGCCACTGCGGCTCTCGGCTTGACCGATTTATATGTGTACAAGGTTTCCATGTTAGCTAATGCAGCTAGACGTCATATATCCTCCCTGACGAGTCCCACCGCAAGGCACTTTTCTCTCAGTCCACATCTTCCAGGCGCCAGAAACATGTCTTTGTCTACCTTTCTTATGGATTCAAAGCATCACTATCTCAAAGACGTGCAGGAAGACAAAGGACAAGGATGGATCGTTGCAATGGGGAATGAAGCAGGAGGTTCGTTGTTATTTCCAAATTTCTCCCTTGTTCAGCGCTCAACCGATTCATCAGATCTTGACTCCGTCGCTTCGTCAATTGCGTATTCCTGGTTTGCCTCAACAGTGCAGCAAAACCCATGCGTCGCCCTGCTTCAAACACGGCGAGATGATCTCAGATTACGTCCAGAAAATATATATGCATTCTCGATCATCTCGCTTTCACCCTCTCTGGAAGAGCTTCTGTGTATTGATGACATGCTCTCGTCAATGTCCTTCCCTTCGAATCGGTTTGCATTGGTCGATCACAATCGTCTCCTTCCTCGGTTCTCTGACAAGAACGAAAGGGTCGAAGTAGTTGCGATATTAGATCATCACGATGACGAGGGATTGTATAGGGACTCCGCAAACCCGCGCACCATTATCGTCCCGACTGGCAGTGCATCATCCATAGTCGCACGTCACATCGAACAGTCGTCCACAGAACAAATTCTACCCGAAGTCGCGCGACTGCTGCTCTGTGCGATTCTTGTAGACACGTCAGGTTTGAAGCCTGGCGGGAAGGCGGAGGAACTCGACCACATGGCAGTTTCTTATCTTCTGCCACGTTCGGAGCTCGATGTAGTCTCAACTTTTACCCCACATGAGAGCCTTTCAATAGTCTCAGTACTTGCAAAGGACCTTATAGCGAAGAAATTCAATGTTGGGCAGCTGTCAACAATCGACTTACTTCGGCGAGATTATAAGCAATACGCCTGGACAGAAAATGGAAGGGCTGTGTTAGTCGGCTTGAGCACAGTCCCTATTGACTTCCACATATGGCTTGTGCGGAACTCGGTTGAGGAATTTTGGCGAGAGGTTGACATGTTCGTGAATGAGCGCAAACTAAATGTGCTCGGCATCCTCACGACATTCCAAAAGGAGAAGCACGGAAAAGAGGAAGTCGTAGACAGGGGCGACGAGTTCAAGGGAGGCAGAAGCAAGCATAAACGTCAGCTTCTGTTGATCATTCGTGATGTGCCCGGGGGGGAATTGGAAAGGCGGCTTTGCATGGGCGTTGAGAACGCGTCTGAGCTTGCTCTAGAGCCTTATGCAGTTTCCAAGTTTGTGTCGAAACTCCAGAAGGGAAAGCCTCATACAGATATTCCGAAGGACGTAGGCATTGGCAGCCGGAGAGTGTACCTGTACAAGCAGGTTAATACAAAGGCAACGCGGAAGGTTATTGCACCATTAATGAAACAGATAATTGAAGGACAAGCTAAAGTTGCTTAAGGATGAGAATGTACTGGTGGATGTAGAAATTGCACATCAGGCATTTCACAATTTCTTGCCTTAAAAAATAACTTACATAATGTTAAATATAATTCATAATTTACTGCTGTTTGCATAATTACTTGAAATAGCCACATCACATGATTTTCTGTCACAGAATGTTTATTAAAGGTCAGAAGTAAACTAAAACACTATTTTCTCAATATATACTATACTGTTTGTCTTCATTACAGTCTTAAAAATTGAATAGTTTCTTAAAGCACAAACTTCTGCAAAAAAAGTAAGACTGTTTGGGTTAGTTTGTAAGATACAAGGGAATAAAGAATAGTAATATAAATATGTGTATATGTTACAAGCCAGAGTAAGCTTTATTCTGCTTAAAATTGTCCACCAAAAATTATAGTTAGGAGCTTTAAATTGTCCTTAAATCCTATCTTATATTCAGGAAAACTTTTGTATTAGGAAAGTCTAGTTTCATTCTGTAAATAATAACTATACTTGAATATTACTTTCTCTTATAATATCTATAGTAAGACTTTCAGTAGGAAAGAGCTAGCAATATAATATATTACTCTTTCAACTCATTACAAACAGACAGTTACTAGCTATAATATAGATGAACAACTTACAGATATTTTTTACTATTGAAAGTAAGAGAAAATAAGCATATATTAGAATACATTAGGTAGACAGTTTAGAAAGATAAAAAGCATAAAGGTTTTCTTTTAAAAAGAGTAGACTACAACTACTTAGCACCTGGTAGGAGAACAGCCAGTCTATCAAAAGATTAGTACAAGTAATAACAAAAAGAGTAAATGAACTTACAGATTTTTACTTGTAGTAATCATCTTATTAGTAATAGTATAGAGGAGACCTGAAGGCTTAGTACAGAGACCTAGGCTACAACTATCCTACACAACAGAAATATAGAACACAAGTACTAGAATGTAGTCAGAACTTACAGAACAGACAGAAAGAGAGAGTGAGACAAGAGTAGAGTATATAGAGTGAGTCTAAGAGTATAGGACTATTTAGAGTAGACAAGATTAAGACTACAGGACCAGTCTGATCTTGTATGCCTATATATACTAAACTATACAAGAGTACTTAAGGAATAGTAAGCTACTAAGAATGATGAGCTATAAAGAAATGAAGGAAGGGAAGGTTAAAGATAAATGTACAAAGAATAAAGGGATAGACAGAGGGTAAGAGACTATAGAATGAACAAAGAATGAAGGGGTAGTTAAAGGAACAGAATAATAAAGTAAGGAGGGGTAGTAGTAAGAGTCAGCTTATATATAGTTTATAGACAGTACTCTTAAGGGACAGAAGTCCTGAGTTCTAGTATAGAAGAGTACAGAACCTATAGAACTAAAGGTACAAAAGTAGAGAACTGTAACATTACCCTCCCTCTAAAACTAATTGTTCTAATTAGTAAACATTAGGCTTGGTTAGTAGCTTAGACATAAGCTAGAATAGTAGAGTTTAGAAATCTGTAAGGTAGAGTTAATGTAGGACACTTGGATAAAGTTAATAGAAGTCTTAAATTACCTTAACAGTATAGGTGAGATTCTTAGCAGGTTCTCAAGTGTGTTCTTCAACTAGGTACCCTTTCTAGTAAACAAGGAACTTGAGCTTTCTATACACTAGCTTAGTATCTGCTACATACTCTACTTTGTATTCTGGTTTAGAACTAATAAGTTCTAGTAGAGGTAGTAAGGGTCTTTATTGTAAAGGAAAACTCAGATTATAGTACTAGGACAACAGAACTTTGTTAAATACTAAGTATATGTACTTTCAGATTACTAAGAGTTAAAGTTTGTAAGTAGAGGTACTAACCTTTTTCTTAATGACAAAGAGTCTGAAGCACTTATTGTCTAACTTTTTCATTAGACAATCTGTGGTCAGATTAGTAACTTCTAGTATAACTTTGTCACCAGGCTAGTAATCCTTAACTACAGACCTCTTCTAATTATAATTCTACTTTATAACCTGTACTACCTTCTCTAAAAGAGCTTGTGTGTCCTTCCTAGTCTTGTATATCTGTTCTATAAAGTCTGTTACAGATTCAGAACTACTATTCTGGTTCAGAACTGTCCCCTAATACAGATGTCTCTCATAGTTAAGGAAGAATAGAGACTGTCCTATTATAGAGTATTACTAGTTATTGTACACAAATTCTGTTAGAGCTAACTATTCAGACTAATCTAACTACTAATAATTGATAAACATTTAGAGATAGAGCTTAATCTCCTAATTGACTTACTCAGTTTGACTATCAGTCTGTAGGTAATATGTAGTAGAAGGGTTCTCTTGAATTCTGAGAAGCACATACAAGTCCTGTATGAATTTCAACTCAAATTACAGTCTACAATTGTGAATAAGCTTCTAAGAGAGTCTGTACAACCAGAAAACATAATCCTAATGTAAGGAAACTTACTGTTCCTTACAAGAGAATTCTAATTACTCTTAGTTCACTCAACTACTAACTAGGATAACCTAGTACTTAAGTAAGGGGTCAGGGGAAAAGAATCCCCTTTACCTAGTAATTAATACTGTCTTTTATAGGGTAGTACACATGTAGATACATAAGGAGGAAGTGTAACTAACTATAATAAGAATATATACACTTATAGGTTCTACTGTACAATGATCTGACTCAATCAGTAATGTAGTAATAATAAAATACAAACTAGTAAATCAAATCCTTACACTTGCCCTCTAGCATTTAGTCCTAAATACTAAAAATTAGTAAAAAAGGTAGTAAACTTACTTAAAGTAACAGTTAGTAAAAAGTAAATAATAAAATACCTTACTCATACATATGGGAAACATTCTTATAATGTAGTACTACCTCTCTAAACTGATCCAAAGTCAATCTGGTAAGTATTAAGACAGTAGTAGTGTTCTGAACAGTGAGTAGTATGATTCTAAACTATGTAAAGCTAGATAAAACATTAATAGAATTAAACATAGTCAATATTACTGTATAGTCAATTAGTAGAAAAGTTGCCTCTTGATTGTTACTATTAATACAACACTTTTTGAAGAGAATTGATAGAGTTCCTAGGGAGATATAGTGTTTTGGCTCTTAAGTATTCTGAGACATATAGTGTAGATTAATATGTACAGAAGTGGAAATTCTAGCAGTATAGTAATTACAAATATTCTCTTCTCCTGTGTCTTTAGGAAGTGTAGAGGTAGATCCCTGATTAATAAAGCTATAACCTTCTTCCTTAATAGAATGTATTAGTATTATAGCTTCTAACTGACCTTGTACATTTCTCTACTTCTGTAGGATAGTAATGTAATAATAGGTAGTAGAGATGTATTCCAAAATTCCTCTACTATGTCCTTGATTTTTCTAATAGACTAGTTCCTACAAATGTAGTACCTTACACTTATATTAGTAGAATGTCTTTAAATGTGTACTCTTTTACATATAATAACTAACTGTAATACAAAACTGAATATCCTGTTAAGCTTAATGTCTAAATACTAATTGTGTTAGGAATTGTAAAATACAGTAACTAAGTTTGGAAAAGCTTAACTCAAGACTTGGAACTAAGTAGTTTATATACAAAACTCTATTAGTTACAAGTCTAGAGATTGGCCAGATTAACTAGACTACCTTTGTTGTCCTACTTAGTAAGAACTCTAGCTTAGTATTATAAACCTCTAATCATTACTAATAGGTGATCAATCTATTAGTAGAGAGAGGGGACAGGAAGGAGTAAATACTAAGTTAGTTAGGAAAAGGTAACAAAACCTGTAAACAAGGTCTTTATCTCTCTAAGGTTAAACACATACTCTAGTACAGTATTACTTAATAACCTTAACTAAAGACAAGTCATTTAGAATGCTTGTATAGAGAGGGGATCTGGAAAGAGTATAGTGTTTAGAGTAAGAAGTATAAAGGAAAAGACTAGGAGAAAACCTAAAGAGATAAAAGGAAAATATTATACTTACTTAAGAAGAAACTATATAGTTAGCTAGAAACTCTTTATACAAAGACAAAGGACTATCAAAGCTAGTAAAGAGCCATAGCTAATAATCTGAAGCTCTATACTTGAGGAAGACTAGTACTAGTGAAGGAAAGGGAACTAAGAGCTCTAAGGAGAGACTATAGAAAAGTAGTCTCCTTTATACACTTTGCTTATATAAATAGGAAAGTAATAAAGTCATAAACATAAGGACTATATAAGGACAATATAAGGAATACATAAGGCAATCTAGAACTTTAGTTGTAAGTTCTATGATTAAATACAGAAGTACAAAGATAAGGCTAGAAGTTAATAAGGATAATTGTCTCCTAAACTAAGTCTATTAAAGAAGACTTAGGGAAAGATCTAGAACATTAGTTGTCAGTTCTAGAGTGTATACAAGACAGTCTAGAACTTTGGTTGTAAGTTCTAGGGGCAGTACAGAAGTACAGCCTTTTATATTACAAGAGTTATAAAGAGTTATTAAAAGTTATAATACTCTACCTTATGAGAAAGTGTATTACAAACTAGTGTACAGGAAGTACAGGTTGAGTTAGACAGAGTCATAAGAATAATAGAGAGCTCTACTTTATAAGAAAAGCATTATATAGCTTACACAGTATAACTAGTTAGGAGGACTCATTAGGAGTTATTAGAAGTATAAGAGAAAGTATAAAAGACATAATAATACAGTAAAGAAGTTATTAGAAGATTAATCTAGGATACAAGAAGACACAAACTAGTGTTAGCAGATTAATAGAAGACACAAACCAGTATAGTATACAGTCTGAAGGATTAGCCAGCTCTACTTTATAGGAACAACAGTGAAGGGAGTTACTAAAGTTACTAGAGTAACATTACTCTAGTAAAAGGTATATAAGGAGGCCAGTTTAGCCCTCAAAAGATAGTTTTATCAACTTAAGTTACC
>NW_006760388.1:153840-159745 GCF_000271605.1 Fomitiporia mediterranea MF3/22
AAAATTAACATGACCCATTCGTCAATGTAAATCAACAATAGTGATTGTGTTGATAGATTGTTTATTATAATGAGAAACTATCATATACAAGTTATTTTGTACATGTATTTCACCAATCTTTGTATGAGCAGGAGAATAAATAATACATTCATTGTTTGTTTTCATTAAAACATATCCTGCTTTACATAATAGTGCTTCACTAATGAGTGTGAAGTTCAGATTGGGATGATAGTATACATTTTGTAGTGAAATCGTATTCACCTTTGTATGCTCATCAGCTTTGTTTTGTAGTTTTACATTAAATGTCATTACTCTACTTTTGCTAAGTGAGAATGACAATTTATTTGCAATTGTAACATTTATTAGGGTCAAGTTCCAAACGTTTGTAAGACAGAACAAGTATGGAGTAGTGTGTACATTTGCACCAGAGTCCAATATATTAATACAATGTATTAGTTCAGTATCATTGTAACGTATTGTGTTGATACATATGTTTGGATTGTAACTGAACTCCTTAATGACTTCTTTCGTATTGTCAAATGAGTTCATGAAGTTGTCTACTTGTATGACACCATCCTCTTATACTTTGAATGCTGAAAATACATCAGATTCAGTAGATAGAGTGGATTGAACAGGTAAGCTGCTGGAACTTGATGCTAAGGCTTCTGCAATTGTAGACTCTAGCATCAGTGTTTCATTAACATCTTCAATGAATGCTGTTTCATTATTGTCTCCAATGAATACTGCTACATTAAGTGCAGGTTGAGACAGTGTAGTAGTAGTAGTAGAAGCAGTAGCTGTTTGCCTATACTTTTTCTTTCAAGCTTCTGTTGTTTTGCTCGTTGGAGGATTTCAGCAGTCTTTTGACATATGCCTGTACTTGTTACAGTTGTAGCATTTAACTTTATTGTAAGGCTTTGTTTTGCCTTTAGCTACACTTTTGCCTTTTGTTTGTAGGCTGTCTTGTTCAGTATCTTGTTTCGTTTGAGAGTACTGAGAATGATACTCAGTATATGTGTTTCATAATTTGTGTATCAGCTTAGCTGGCATCAGAACGTCTTTCTGAGCTGCTGTAACTGTTAGTAGTTGATTATAATGGGTAATCTGCCTGTCTAGCATTGTTGCTACCCATCTATACTCACAAGGAGTAGTGAGATTAATTGCTGAGATGTATGTATTGTTATTGGGGGCTTTATTATGTGTAGACAACTGCCTGTAGATTTGTTCAATGTTGTCTAACATCTTATCAAACTGTGATACATGCTCTTTTACTGTAAACAACATAGATATGTCTACAGCATGTGTCATTGTTGTTTGAACGTTGTATTGTTCAGAAAGCACCTTCATGAGACTTCTAACACTCGTATGTGTTGTGAAGTTTGTATAAATTGTATCAGTTATTGTTTTCATTATACAATGATACAAAACGTTGCCTGTATGTATGCCAGCATCATCAGAGGAAGGGGGATTGTGCTCTAGATGGTCTAAGAGCATCATGGTAGTGAGTGCACTGTGTATGCACAAGCACCATATCTTGTATCCCTTTGCACCAGCCAACTTTTCTGTTCCCTTGAAGAACTTTGTAACGTCAGAGTCCTTCATTGTAGTGTTAACAAAGGTATGCATTGTAGACAACATTGTAATGAGTTTGGGGGGAGAGGGAGGTCTTGGGCTTGGTGGTCTGGCAGGAGGTGAAGGCGTTCTGCAAGAGCGAGTGTGTGGGGGCATTCAATAGGCATCAAGGCTCATAACCTTTTAACAAGTGTAGCAGGAGTGCCCTAAGTACTCTCTCTTATTGAGACATCAAGCAAGTATCTACCTTATATACTACATAGTAAAGTCCGATAATCCGAGACATTCCAAGAGCAGTAATTCTACATAAGGCAATTGGGGATTTCCTAATCCAGAGCACAATCTAATAACTACACTTGTAGCTTGACTAAAGTAGGACTCCTCTACCCTCTTACTCTACAAGTCTACAAGTCTTACTCTTTATACTCTATTCTGTTACTATTTCTAAGGATTAGGACTAGTAAAGTGAGTATATCTTACAAATTGTAGAGTGTAACCTAGAGTGTAATATTTGTCTTCAAATGAGGATATTGTCTCAAATTTAATAAGATTGTAAGGTATGAGCCTAATATTACTAGATATGTGTATATATACATAGTATCTCTGTGTACAAAGAATGTCCTACTATATTCTTATACTGTTTCCTTGTGTCTTAACTCATTTGTGTCTTTGTAAGTTGACTGATTTGATTCCTGAATTGTCTGAGTATACTTTCAATGTCTTATAGTGTAATGTTCTATTACAAAATGTCTAAGTAGTGTTCTCTACTTTTCTGAGTATTGTAACTGTCTGTATACTGTGTTGTTTCATGTATGTCTTAATGAAATGTCCTGTCTGTATACACAGTAGTACTGTCTAAAGTCCTGAGTGTATACTACCAATTCTTTGTTCATTTAGCAAATCCCTATATAGATTAATACATTCTATTATTAACTTCCTGTCTTTCTGTATACTTGTCCTTGTACTAATGTATTCTTTCCTTGTGTACCTATTATGTGTCCTGTTTCCTATAGTACTAATACTGTCTAGTCCTGTAAAGTCCTTTACAAAATTGGTTTATAGTATCTTAAGTAAGAAAAATGTGTGTTCAAACATGATTATATACTTAAAGAGTGTATATTGTTAATCTCTAGTACTAGTTGAGGTAGAAGAGGTCAGTTGAGTCTGTAAGGTATGGATGCTGAGAGGGGTCAAGAGTGAGAAGGAATAGGTAGATCTGAGCAGAATGTATGAGTTCTGAAGGTGACAATTAACAAGACAAGAGTAGTGTAGAACAACAAAGCTACACTTTAGAACAAGACAATACAAGACAAGACAAGGTAAGATGGAACATTTACTAAGGAGACTGTCAAACTACACACTAAGAGTTACAGTAGAGAGTAACTTGATTGCTTGAAAGTATGAATTATATGAGAGTATTTATAGAAATTATGAGTCCTTTGTAGCTACTAGTCCTTTGTAAACAAATCCACTACTGTCTCCTTTGTATCAACCTATCCAGGACTCTGGATCCAAGTCCCCTTTGTATTAATTGACTAGCCATTCAAAGGCTCAGAGTCTTGCCTTTGTGAATCAGAACTAGAGTCTGGAACCTAACTAGTCTGAGTTGAGCAACCAAGACTATTGTGTAGACAATAATAACATAATTGAAGGATTGCTAATGTGAGGATGATACAACTTTAATACAACTGAGCCCTTCCAATCAGAATGTATTAGAACATATGTGTTGTATGAGTATAACATCTCTTAAGTGTTTTAGAATGTGACTGTCCCCAGTCACACTCAAGAGTGTAAATTTGTAAACTAACACACTTTATGTTTCAATCTTCTACTTCTTTTCAAGTTTGTCCTTCTTCTTCAACCATGTCATTGTTGTAAGAAGTGAATCAGGTTTACAACTGAGTGTAAGCTCTTGTACAAAGGACACAGGAGTTACTATAGTATGTAAGGACAGTAGATTAGCTATTAGTAGTAATAGAGTAGAGGGTGGAACTAGTACAGTTGTAAGTAAGTGCTTGAACATTACATTGTCTCTAGGTCTTCTGACAAGACACTATAAGCTGATTAGGATACACTTACTGTATCAAGTACATAGGCTAGCTTTGTACTTACTACACTATAGTAGCTTATACTTTAACTCAAAACATAAGTGTTGTGAATTAATACAGAGTACAGTAGCTGTAAGGATGCTCTAATTAGTAAACCACTTCAAGAGTATGAAGATACTATGACTGTTGACAAACTGAGCATTACTCCTCTAACAAAGTAGGTAGTAGAGGTCATAGTTCTGAGACTGTCTAATGTAGTTAAGTGTACTGTCTAGGATACTGAGACAGGTGCTCCTACAAGTGAACTGGACATTCTACTAGGTTCTGAGCTAGAGTGTGAGTTGTCTGCTTACTAAGCACACAAGCAGGATCAAACACCAGATAATGAGAGGTTGGACATACTCCTTTGTAAGTAGTAAGGAGTACTACTAGACTGTTAGAATGATGAGGAGAATGACTTGAGTAGTATGTAGTCCCTTCTTTACTTATTAATGATTTGACTAACTACTACCAGTCACTTGATCTAGATACAGATTACATATATTTGGGTAGGAGGTGTTCTGTGTTGTACAAATTAGACTTTCACAAGACAGACTGGGTAGTAGAGGAGGTTGAAAATGGGCAGGTTGAGTTGTGATTCTAGAACAGTTCTCTAGTGCTAGAGTCAGTGTCAAACAGTAGCCTGACACCTTTAACAAGTCAGAGGTGTAGCAACTGTGTCTGTTAGCACATAGTGTGTATTTAAGAGTATAGTAAGACAATTGTATACTTAGTATACAAGAAGAGCAAGATCTGTTACTCTCTTGTAAAGACTAGTAAGGTAGTAAGGGATACAAGGTTAAGGTAGGAGAGGACAATAGTAACAAACCTGTACCCTGTAGCTAGACTGTTAAGAGTTTGTCTGGAGAATCTGGGTAAGTTGTTCTGAGATTAATACTAATAGCTTTTAAAGACAATATTCTTCTAGGTAAACTCTTAGAACACTTGTTAGACAACAGTAAGTTCTGAAAGGATCTAGAGCTCAAACACAAGCTTTGTGTCCTTAGAAGGCAGGTGGCTACCTATTGTACAATGTTAGATACAATAATACAGGATGTAGAGTAGCTACAGGCTAGGATGAGTATGAAGGTAAGGTGTCAGAAGGATGGATAGAAGGATAGACAGAATTAGACATTCTATTCAGAACAATTGAACCAGTGTAGGTGAGACAGTTGACATAAAAGCTGCCTGTAGAAGTAGCCAAATATAATCCCCCCTCTATAGTTTTGAATAGTATTTTCTGTATGTTCATAGTAATGTGTAATGTTACTAAAGTACAAGTGTGATAATTGTAAGGTAATAAGAGTGACTTGGTATTAATAGGTAAACAACAGAGGCAAGGCTATATACATACTGAAAGTAAGGCAAACTAATGGAACAAGAACAGAACAAGAACAGAACAAGAACAGAACAAAACTGAAAAAGAAACAGAACAAAAACAGAACAAAAATAGAACAAGAACAGTACAAGAATGGAACAAGAACAGAACAGAACAGAACAGAACAGAACAAAGCTCTCAATACATGACTTTGAGACTGTTGTGACTGAAGAAATGCAAAAGTGGTCTAAAGGCTGCTAGACAAAAACCTGTGTACAAAAAACCTAGTAGGAAAAAAACATACTATAGAGAAAACTATGTAGGTTTGAAGTATAAGTCTAACTATAATCTACAATTAGCTAAAAGCAAAATCAAAGAAAAACAGAAGACAGAGTAGAACAGGATCAGAACATTGTCTAGAATATTACAAGGGGTTACTGTTGTTTTCATAAATATTGTCACACACATGATTTGTGATTTTTGTTACACTAAGTATACTCAAATACAAAATCTATTATAACTCAACTAATACTTAACCAAATTACATGATTTAAGTTGTAAAAATTATACTTTTGAAGTATCTCTCATATTCTAGAAAAAATAAAGTAAAATGAGCAAAAATTGAGCAAGATACAACACAATATGTGAGTTTTCCCTATATTTCATGTATATGAGTTTTCCTAGCCCTAAAACTGATTGTACAATACTATAAACTAGTCTAAATGAAGAATATAGCTTTATTATTAATTTACATATTGAATTCTAACTAGGATACAGAATATATATATAAGTATAATACATATTTAAGTTTGCTAAAATTGAGCATTTCCCCCCAACCTCTCTACACTCAGGGAAGGTTCTTCTGAGTATTATTCATGTTTGTAAATTTAGTATAAACAAAATATATTAAATATAAGTACTTTTATAA
>NW_006760388.1:160828-171992 GCF_000271605.1 Fomitiporia mediterranea MF3/22
TTGTGTTGTATCTTACTCAATTTTTGCTCATTTTACTTTATTTTTTCTGGAATATGAAAGATACTTCAAAAGTATAATTTTTACAACTTAGATCATGTAATTTGGTTAAGTATTAGTTGAGTTATAGTAGATTTTGTATTTGAGTATACTTAGTGTGATGAAAATCATGAATTGTATGTGTAACAATATTTATGAAAATGACAGTAATAGAAAAAGGCAAATTCAAGAAAGTATGGAATGTATAGGTCTATAGTGGTTGGCCACAATCAGCCTTTAGTCAGAGTCAGAGTCCTTGGAAGGCTTGTCCAACAGTGGTAGGTTGTTAGTGTTGTCAATTTTATTAGCTGGACCAAAGTTTTCAACAAGATGTGTGACTGGAATCAAGAGTGTAGTGTAGGCAAAGTATGGAACCAAGTGGAACACTGTAATGTGAAGACAGGAGACTGATCCATCAAGTTCAGCTACAATATAGGATCCTCCTTGTGTACAACAGACTACTATGTATAGTCTGAGATAGTGTAGCTTGGTTTTTTGTCTGAGATCCATTCATAATTTGGAGTTGTGTATGAGGACAAGTTGACCAGGTTCAAAGTTAAAATCTTTGATTAAGTGTTTGTATGTTTCTTCAAATTGTTAGAGTAAAGCAATCTAGTCTACATGAACACATTCTGTAATAGCTTAAAGGTTGGCCAGACATTTCTGTAGTTGATGTGCTTGAGTTGTAATGAGTTCTGTTGTTGTCATGAGTTTGTCTGGTGCTAGGGTAAGATACATTGCTTCTGTAATATTGAATGGGAGAAGTGGTTCAACACTATAGACAATAAAATAAGGGGACATGCCAGTTGTGTGACAGATTGTGATCCAATCTGACCAAAAGACAGAATGTACATGTTTATACTATTGTAGTTCATTCCCTTTGACAGCCTTCATAAGGGCTTCCTGTATGTCAAAGTGGTAGTGTTTAATAATACTATTAGCTTAAGAGTTGTATACACTAATACAGATGTGATTAATGTGGTATTGGTTGTAAAGCTAATCTAGTGTAGTAACAAACAGGGTTCCATTGTTGGTAATTAGTTCTGGGCACACACTAAATCGACAGAGAATATTTTCAAAAATGAATCATCTGATACTTTGTCCAGTTTCAGAATGGAGTAAGCAGAACTCAGGGTAGCTAGAGAGTGTGTATTAAGTATGAACAATGTATTAGAACCCTCCTACTTTCAGTATGAACTTAGTGTTAATGTGTACCTTGGCAAATAACAGGGCAATCTTTAGAACACTAGGAGGGATCAGGATTTGAGTTGTCTGACAGAGTTAGTATTTGTAGCAGGTACAAATGTAGTACTTGACATTAGGTCTGAGGCTAGGCTACTAGAAGTAGTCAAGAAGTCTAGTCTGGACAGAGTAGACTCCTTTATGTCTGAGATTGTTATACACAGTCTTAACAAGATTCTATTGTTGGTCAGGTTCTATTACAAGTTAGTAGTTACTATTCTGAGTTTTCTGTCACAGTCAGCCAGCCTTAACAAAGAAAGTGGTTGTATAGTAAACAAAGGTGGTGAATTTATGATTTTCCATCCTGAGCAGTCAGAGGCATGTTTCCAGGAGGGTCTTAACTTGTCTGAGACAATATTCTCTAGTATACACACAATTGGTTGTTAGAAATGTTTTAGAAGGTTTGGTATTGTTTGGAACAGTGAATACAGAACTGTAACAGAAGGTATAAGCTTGGTTGATCTATTCCTCAAAGTCATCTTCTTCTTCTGGGTTGGCTTCAGTGTATAGATGTCAAGACAGTCTGTCAGTATAAGTAAACTGTAAGGCTAGAATGTGTCAGAACTCAAAGTCAAACAGTAGGATTCTGGCAATCCATCTGTTGATTGTAGCATTCAGTTGTAGGTCTGGGTTATTTATCATACCCTTAATGTAGACAGTATCTATTTCTACTACTAACTTCCTCACTCTAATAAGGTGAATTTGTAGAGTACAGAGTGTATAGAACAATCTGAAGAGTTTGATCTTAGCTTAGGAGTATTAGAATTGTATTTCATTCTAGTTAATTAATCTGAATTGGTTGATTCAACAACAACTGTTAAGGTGTTCTTGTTTAAGATAGAATCCTACCCTAATAATAAATGAGTCTACAGTGACAATAACCTCTATGTCTGACTCATAGTTAATAGCACATAAGGTAGGACTATTAATAACAGTGTCTTTGAGTTTGTCTATCACTACCATGTGTTCTGAACAGAACTCAAACAGAATGTTGTGCTTGGTCAAATGTATGAGTGGTCTAGCAAGCTGAGCAAAATTTTGAATAAACATGTAGAGGACACTTACAGTTCTAAGGAATCCTCTAACTTTAGAGACAGATTGACATGTAGGCCAGTTACAGATTTTCTGGACTTTTGAATCATCTAGCTCCCTTCCAGCATAAGTACACTTATGGTCTAAGACAGTTGTGTACAGTCAGAACACACACAGCTTTAGACTAGAGAATGTTCTGTAGACTGTTTTAACTTACTGTATAACACAGTTTAGGTTGTGAGTATGTTCCTACACAAATCATTAGATACCAGGGTTTCTAAGAACAGTTTTGTATGTTCTGTCTGGAAGTTTGTATCTTGTAGTTCTGCCTTTGACATAGACATTATTAGTGTAAGGTTGTACTGTATTAGGAATTTTGTCCTGTAAAATAAAAGTAATATTACTATGTATAATTTGAAAAGAATTAGTATAACCTATTAGAATAACAGTAAGTCAGAACATTCTGAGTAGTGTCTGAAACATTGTAAGATTGTAAGAGTATTCATTAAGAGAGTGTTAGTTGAAGGTAACAAAGAGATCTAGCACAGAGTAAATGGCCCTTCTAGAGAAGGATTCAACAACCTGTTCAATCATTAGAGGTATGAATGAGTCTCAGATCAAAACTTGGTTGAGTTCCTAGAGGTTGTAGACCAGGTACAGAGACTTTCTGTCTTTCTTTACTATAGTAAACTATTAGGAACAGTAAGATGAGTTTGACAGCTTATAAACTCTAGTAGTGATTTTGTCTTTAAGAATTTTCACAACTGTGTCAAGGTTTCCCTATAGAATCTGGATGTTCCTTTATACTCATAGAATATGTAGAACAGTTAGAATCAATATTGGATCAAAGTATTCTGAGTCTAGAGCACCTTTCTTAAGCTTGTTCCAGGCAAAGGTGTCCTCATACATTAAAATCAGGTTGATCAAAAGCTAGCACTCTTCTAGCTAGAGGAAGTTGTATAGATTGATGTTAAGAGCTTCTATACATTCTTGTGTGAAACAGTGTGTTGGGACAAACAGTTTAGAGTGTAGTAGTAGTTCTAGTATGTTCTTTAACAGATTAGGAAGCTTCTGTCAAACAATCTGAAACTTTTCTAGGAGAGTTCTAGCAACTGGTCTAACCTTCTTTACTACCTTCTTGTATATAAATACATTTTCTCCAGGACTGTCAGGTGTGTATAGAACAAAGGGGTCTAATCCTAGAGTGGCTAACAGAGTGACTAGACAACTAAGGAGCAGATTGACTATAGTAGAGACTAGTATATGTCTATTGTAGGATAGTGTGTGTGTGTCAGGAATTGTAGCTTCAGTAGTATTAGAACTCAAATTAGAACACTATTTATTCTAAACACTAAGGGGCTGATTGACTAATATAAGAGTTGAGAGATTAGTAATTACTACAAATCCTTGTTTGTTATGTTTCTACAGAACAGTTTGTGTTCTAGTCATAACTCAGCACTTCTGTTAACAATCTAAGGGATCTAATAGTGTTATGAATTAGTTACTGTTAATAAAGTCCTTCATTTCACATTCTGTAATAGTAAAGAATAGTTAGTCTAAGAGTGTCTCAAACAGGGCTTGATGAATGACTTGAGCTTGGAGGGTGATGTTGACTCTAACAATATTGATCTTTATGTTCTCAACAGTACCAAGTATTAGTACTTGTCTAGAGTTAGTAGTTTTGAGTATAATTGTAAGATTAAAACACAGATAGATTCTGAGACATTTCTATACATCCTTACAAATGATACAGAGTGTTGCTCCTTAGTCTAGAATACAGTAGATTTCTTTAGTATCTTTAAAGATAGCTTTAACTGTATATAACAGTATAGCCTGTTCTACAACTAACTTTAAGCTCTACACATACTGTAAAACTTGAGCTATAATTGTATCTTTGAAAGTCATTAGTTCTAAGGGTTCTGTTAAGACAAGGTGTGTAACAGTGTTCAGAACTTACTTAGTAGATAATAGTTTCTTAACTTGCTTTCAGACATTAGGTGTAATTAATAACAGCTTCTTTAGGGTGAGACTAATGCTAGAGTCTAGAATGTAAGAGACTATCTGTTAAATAATGACAGGGTCTTTAATAAGAGAGAGATTACAGTACTAATATGGTTCTGGTAGTAGTCTGGTAGTAGGCTTGTTAGTATACTTTAATCTGTCATACTTTAGAGTCTAGCTTACTTTGGCAGGTAGTATAGGCTTTAGTTCTAGCTTAGGTTCTTTGTCCTTCTTCTTTAGAACACTTGTTGTTTCATACCTCAGAACCTCTACTCTGTTGAACTTAAGCTTCTTACTAGTAGCAACTTTCTTCTTTACCTCTCTGAGTAAGACTTTGAGTCTTTCAACCTTGTATTCTACTTTCAAAACTTCTTCAATATATGTAGCTAGAACAGTAAACAATGTTTAGGATACTAGTGCTAGTTTTGCAATTTTAAGAAGGGACACTATATGTAGTAGTGTGTCCTGTACATCTTAGGAGACTTAGGTGTGCTTTCTAGGGTTAGTTGTGTAATACTGGTTGAAACAATTTATAAGTAGTTAGCCTTAGATTGTTGACAGAACAAACAATCTGTTAGAGAGTACAACCTTTCTAAATGTGTTCTGGATACACTTTCTGTCACAAATAAACTCATTAACCTTTAGACACAAGTAAATAAAGTGTTTGTCTTCTCTATAGAAGGAGCAGTTTGTGTTATAGGACAGTCTTACAGATTGAGCAGATTGTACAGATTGTGTACCTGTGTTTCCTACAAATAGGGAACTAGTCTTGTGTTTAAACAAGTCTAACTTGCTTTAGAATGAGTAGAGTAAATTAAGAATAGTGACTATGTTTGTATCTTCTTTCTTTATTAGAATAGTTCTGGAACTTGTTGTTCTAAACACATTAGCTATCTTTCTCAAGTATTACAAAGCTATACCTCCCTACATAAGCTTAGCAGCCTTAACAACTTTAGTGTATGTGTAAGCTATACAACTGTTATAGTTAGGGTTGTAGGCTAGTAAACAGAGAGTTAGCTAATCTTTGAAGGTACCTATAATACTGTTAAGAAATACTTTATTCTAATCTTCTTCCATAATTTCTTTCTTTAAGACTAGGAAGCTTACTATCTTCTAGAATTTGTACTAATACTCTGTAAACTCCTCTTGGTTCTAGATTCTGGTGACAGTCTATTATTAGACTAGGATACAGAGATTATTCTTTGTATAGTAGTAATTATAGTTGAGAGACAGGTATAATCTGAGAATTACTACTTGAGTAGCTTGCTAATCTGAGGCACTGTCTATAGTTTTAAGTATTAAGGTCTAGATCTCAGAATCAGATTAGTTAGTATAATATTTTACTCTCTAGATAAGCTGTTAATTAGAAAGTTAGAACTCATCTCTAATCATTTCTACTTCTTTAAGGAACTAAGGTAGGTCCTACATATTGGTTTTGTTATAATAGAGAGTATTACAGCTTGTTTAGTGTAGGGGCAGGCTAGTCTGTCTTTGAATCATAACTGGCAGAGTATTTAGAATGTTAGTTATAGTTAGCTAGCTACTCAGAGTACTAGCTGTAGTAGGTGAGCTGCTCAGATTATTCTGTAAGCTTATCTGTTAAGACTAGGAACTTATCAGATTGTTCTATATACTTAGAACTGTTAGAACAATCAGAAGTAGTAGAAACACTAAAGTGATTGTGTAGTCCTCTTCTTAAACAGACAGAATAGGAGACACAGAACAAGTAGAGTTGTGTGTAGAGGTTAATAGAAACAAACTAGAGAACAAACTATGAAATGTGGATAGTAAAGCTAAGCTGGATTGCTTAAGAGGTTGTACAGAAACCCTTTCAGAAACAGGACTGAGTATGTAGAATATAGGTTGTAAAAGGTTGTGGTTGACCAAATCTAATTCAGGTCCAGAATCTGATTCTTCTGTAATTGAGTTGGTACACTCTTAGTAGTACTACCACCTGTTAGCTACTCAGTCTACTTAAGACACCTTAAGAAACCCCTCTTATAGTAGGCTCTAAAATGTTAATCTCTAGTACTAGTTAAGGTAGAAGAGGTCAGTTGAGTCTGTAAGGTACAGACACTAAGAGGGGTCAAGAGTGAGAAGGAATAGGTAGATCCAAGCAGAATGTATGAGTTCTGAAGGTGACAATTAACAAGACAAGAGTAGTGTAGAACAATAAAGCTACACTTTAGAATAAGACAATATGAAACAAGACAAGGTAAGATAGAATGTTTACTAAGGAGACTGTCAAACTACACACTAAGAGTTGTAGTAGAGAGTAACTTGATTGCTTGAAAGTACAAATTACATAAGAGTATTTATAGAAATTATGAGTCCTTTATAGCTACTAGTTCTTTATGAACAAATCTACTACTGTCTCCTTTGTATCAACCTATCTAGGACTCCAGATCTGAGTCCCCTTTGTATCAATCAACTAGCTGTCTAAAGGCTCAGAGTCTTGCCTTTGTGAATCAGAACTAGAGTCTAGAACCTAACTAGTCTGAGTTGAGCAACCAAGACTATTGTGTAAGCAATAATGATGTAATTGAAGGATTGCTAACATGAGGATAATACAACTTTGATGTGACTGAGCCCTTCTGATCAGAATGTATTAGAATGTATGTGTTGTATGAGTATGATAGTATACAATACAATGTGTGTACCTCTTATCCTCTCATCAAAATATGACTTTATTTTCAGTGTAAAATGTCTAGTATAGTCCTAAAACCTGTCTAGAGTGTTTGAAGAGGTCTTCTGTGTTTTTGTACTTTGAACCAATTGTAACTACTTATTCCTAGAGTAGATTAAACTGTATCATTGTTTAATAGATGTTCTAGAGCTTCCTAATACTCTATTTCCTTCTGTAGTATTGAAGTATCATTCCTGAATACTTAAATAGTCTGTTTAATTATTACTAATTCACTATTACTCTGATCTTTACTAACTGTATGTGTATTACCTTCACTTTCCCTTAAAGTAGTATAATAATCTGTTTGAGCAGATTAAGCAGATTGTACAGATTGTCTAGGTTCTGAATCTGTTCTCTAGCTTAAAGTTGCCCTCTAAACTTCTGTACTTTGTTCTATACAAAGTGTATCCATTCCTAGTCTTAGTAGTGTCTTACTATCCTTGTATTATATGGATTGTAGTAGTTTAACATTCTGTAGATTGTAATTGTTATTCTGTAGCTTGAATACCTTGATTCTTACTATGTATCCTGAGTATATATGTGCTAGCACATCTGTTTGAGTGCCTGTAATGTTTATAATATGTCTAATAAAGTATCCTGAGTCTATTCTAATGAATCCTAACTGTCTAAAAGTGTATTTTATAATGTAATACCTTATGTTCTCCTGAAACTGTGTTCTGTACAATATATCCTTGTAGTCTGAGCTGGTTCTAATGTTTCTAAACAATTCTTTGTTATGAACTGAATAGTTTTGTAGTGTAACATCCAATTGTACCTTATAGAATAATGTTTTATGTGAATTACTTTAATTGTACTTATTACTGACTGTTTCTTCAATCCTAAAGATGGAAATGTCTGTTCTAATATTGTAGAATTAATATACCTGAATGACTAAACATTCTACTAGTTCTGAAATTGTCTGAAGCAGTTCTTTACTTTTAAATACCTTCCTGTACTAATTAGAATCAACTGTGTATGTGTATTGAAACTCCTGTGAAGTGTCTAAGAGAAGATCACAGGTGATTTCGTTAAGTTTGAGGGGGAGCTAAACCACGAGTCTTAGGAGACTAGAGTGGTTCTGAACAGGTGCAAGTTCTTCTGGTGTGGTTGCAACCTTGGAAGAGTGATGTGAATATTGGAAAGTGCACTTTGCAAAGTGCACAACAAACAATCTGATACAGAAAATGACGAAGACTAAAACTATACCTCACACTAGAGGACTTTGAGACAAGAGACGAGAGCTAAATCAATGGGTGAACTATCTGAATTCCCCCATGTATCTAGTACATGAGTAGCTGTATTTATAGTTTTCCAAGTTCTGGAAAAGCATAATACTAACAGGGAAATGTCATGACTGAACAAAAGAAAAATAACAAAATATACAAGAACAAATAAGAGAACCTTTTGCCAGAGGTTGGAAGAAAAATAGGGTGGAAATGCATGAGGAAAATTTAAGTGGTCTGCATTCTAGCCACAGGAAATGTTATACAAAAGGGAAAAGCAAGATTTACATTGAAAGAAATAGAAGGTTCTCATACTGTTATCATCTGATTGGTACAGACAAAGTGCAGAGAGTTCCAAGATTTCCAGCAGTCTCCTGAGATCAACACTTTGATTGCCCCAATGTCCTATCTGATTGGAAGATCACAGTACTTTGATCTGGGCAATGATGATGTAATGGTTTGCTGAGCCACTCACTGTGACACAACTTGTGTTCTGAGCCTGTGATAAGCACGTGATCTGTACATCCTGTGGAGAAAACAATGTGTGTAAGCCAATTCTGAGACTACACACTCTTACAGTTCTGTTTGCAAATGCTTGCAATACAGAATAGTTGGGTGTTCTTAGAGTAGGCTTCTATGAGTCATGTGAGTGTTTGGAATTGATCACTGTGATTGTCTGCATGTGATGTACAGTTCTTAGTATGATGCCAATTGTTTCATCTCCCAGTGCATCTGCTTGTGACTGTCCACAGTCACATGGTTGATTTAATGATTGGCAGGCTGAATGTAAGTTCTGCATGTGTGTGAACATTGTCACTTATTCTTCCTGCTTCCTTCCATCACTCTTGCCATGTCATTGCTGCTCCCCAGCAAATCCAACAGTAAGTGTTGCACTCTTTTCCACTCTTTTTATACTGATTTTGTGATTTTCCTCGGAAATTGTGTGTGTAACAACATAGTAGCCAGTGAGGGAATGGATGTGGATGACAAGCTAGTTGAACATACACTCAGTGAGTACCTCTGTGAAGTGCATTGTCTCTGGCTCATATGCTGATGTGCTCTACAGGTTCTGACACAGAAAACAAACCAGAGGACAAGGTTGCAAAGGAGGAAACCAACAGATTGACCACAGATCCCAAGTCTGAAGACAAAGAGAGCTCAGACAATGATACTCACAATGACAACAATTCAGAGGGCAAGGAGGTTTTGTCTGTGCTAGTAGAGGGTCAATCTGACAGTAAGTCTCCTATTTCCTGATTTCTGATCTGTCTACTGACACAGAACATCTTGTAGATTGTAAGGCAACAGTAGAGGAGCTTGTAAAAGCAAAGGAGGACAAAGCTGCTGCTAGGGCTAAAGCAAAGGCAGAGGCTGAGAAAGCAACATAGGCCAAGGTTAAGGAAGAGGCTCAGGCCAAGGCAAAGAAGGAGAAGGAGAGGGGAAAGGAGAAGGAGAAGGAGAAGGAGAAGGAGAAGGAGAGGGAGAAGGAGAAGGAGAAGGAGAAGGCTACAGCCTTGGCACAGTTGGCAACAAAGCAGAAGGATAGGAAGGAAAAGGAGGGGTCCAAAGGTATGTGTACAAGTATGGCTAACAAATTGTGTGCAATAACTAACTGTTTACACAGGTTCTGATGCTGTTGCAAACACAGAAAGGTCAAAGGTGGTAGTAGAAAAGGGGAACAAGCCAGGTATGAATTAAATGTATGGCTAACAAATTGTGTGCTACTAATGTTGTCTTTGCCTAGTTCCTGAAGAAGTTGTAAAACTGGAAAAGAAAAAGCTGGTTGTAGAGAAAGAGAAGGTTGATGCAAGAAGGGATGGGAAGGAGAAACGAGTCATAGTCAGTAAGTACAAGTATGGCTAACAAATCGTGCCAAGCTAATACAATGTTTCTCCTAGTTCCTCAAGTAGTTACAAAGCTGGAAAAGAAGAAAGAGGACAAAAGCAAGGAAAAAGGTAATGTGGATGAGGGGTAGTTGATTTTCTGGGTATACTGACTCTATTTTGTTGTCTAGAGCCAGTACTGGTGCTCCTAAGCAAGAAGCACACCATTGTAGAGGTGGAGATTCTAGTCTCTAGCAAGGAAACACATGCAAAAAACCAGAAGGTTGTGGTAGAGTCTTCAAGCAAGGAGGACAAGGATATCCCTCTGGATTGGGCAGAGGGAATGGTCTTCCACACACCTGAGTGTGTAAAGTGTGCAGAGAGGCACAAGGGTCCTCAGGGATCCACTTGCCAGACTGTGATGGATTGGCTGTGCTACAGTAATCTGAGTAAGTCTGTTTCAATCTTATTTTTGACTGTGTCAATGGTGATTGTTCGTGTAGAAAACCAGTGCACAGTGTGCATATTCTGCCACTCTGGATGTAGCCTGAAGGGAATCTGGCATAAGACTAGGGGGCAAACTGTGGAATTGCACAGTACAACTCAGAACCTGTGTTCTGTCATCCCTCTGATCATACATAGTGAAGCCAGAACAGTCTACAACCTCCACTCACAGATGACCAAGGAGCTGAATGACTTGGAGTTGCAGCTGATGACAATGAAGAACGAGTTTGATACAAAGATCATGGCTCTGAGGCAGGGTATCAACTTCTTAGCCATGGCAGCAGAAGCCTCTGTAGATAGTAGGGTGGAAGAGTTAGAGTAGGAAATAGAACAGGGTAGAAAGTAGAGAAATAAAAGTCCAGTTTTGTTTTATGAAAAAAACTGGAAACATAAGGAATAAACAGAATGGAACAGAAATGGATGGAATGGATAGGAAAATAGATAAAATTAGAGAGTTAAGAGGAATGGAATGGATGGATGGATATTTTTATGATTTATGTATAGAACTAGTGGAATAGGATGGGAATAGGTGGAAAAGAATCATAATTTGTATAAAGGTTTATATGCTTATAGAATGTTGTATAGGCTTTTTGCAATTTATTGTAAATGAGAAGGAA
>NW_006760388.1:174157-181580 GCF_000271605.1 Fomitiporia mediterranea MF3/22
GTGGTTGTGCTAACTTTGCATAATTCCGAATAAAAACATGAAGCACTCCTACTGTTCCAAGGAATCCCTGTACTTCTGTAACACTCTTGTAAGGTAGCCAATCCCTAACCTTCTGTATTTGTGATTCTTCAGCCTCTCTCCCCAAATATGTCAGCTTATGCCTAACAAATATTGCAGATTTGTTACAAAGCATTATCTTCTTTCCAGAAAACGTCCCTCCTACAGCTTTCACTCTCTGCAAAATCCAGTTTACGTCCATCAGATGCTTGTATACAAACTTCTGTATTCCCTCATTCTTAGGAAGCGTTTCCTCTGTTCTGTCTGCTGTCTCATATCTTGAGCAGGGTCCAATTACCAGAACATTGTCTGTGTATGGGTTTGTAACATCCAGAATCTTGTTGCAAAGAATAAACACTAAGTCATTATGCAGAATCTGTACTGAGTTAGTGTAACCCATTAGTAATACTGTCAAGCAAAACATCCCTAGAGGTGTCTGGAACATTGTCAGATCTCTAGACTGCTCATCCAAACTCCTCTGATCAAACATGATATGCAAATTGAGTTGTGTATAGCATGCACAACCTCTACAGCTTTCTGTGATTAGTTCCATGTTTGGCAGAACAGCTGTGTCCTTTATCATAACTGTGTTTAACCTCTACAAATCAATAATAAATTACAAGGATACTCTGTCTTTCTTTGTGATGCAAAACCATCACAATTGATAGGAGGAATTTGACAGTTCTATTGCTCTGTTATACAACTTCTCCTTCAACAACTCAATCACCCTCTTCTCAATTCTGTATACAATCAGAATACTTTTCTCTACCTATGGTACATGCTCTACAGTCAGAATTTGAATAGGATCAAAGTACATAGGGTCCAATGTTCCTTGCTCCTCTTCCGTCCATGCAAACACTTCTGACTGTAGCATTAATAGGTTTTCTGCAAGTTTCCATTCTTCCAGCCATAGGAATCCTGATTGCAATTCTCTAATCACTTGCATCTGCTCTTCTGTAAGTCGGCTGGTAGGCACAAAGGGCTGTAGTATTGTCAGTAATATAGGCATTCTGGCTAGAGGATTGGGGTGCTGTTGTCTGACTATGCAGAACTCCTCTGGAAGTACTCTGGGTACAGGGCACACCTTATTCACAACTTTCTTGTAAGCCCACAAAACTGTGTTGAGTTTGTCATCCAGTGTATCAAGAATTACTGACTTCTGTGACTCTACTGCCTCTATCATCCATGATTCTGTGACTCATGATCCCTGACTGTAATCCTTTCTCACATTTACTCTATTTCCTTCGTCTCTTCCTCTGTATAGAATTATTGCCTTACTATTACTCTTCTGCTTGTTTGTTCCTAATCTGCTTGCCATATGTGCATCTCCCTGGAATTGTAGTGTTTCCAGTTCCTTGATGCTTCTCAAAAATCTGTCTCCAGCTTGTATCACAGTGCCCTCACTCTGGTGGACAGAGACCACCTCCTTGACAGATCA
Organism: Fomitiporia mediterranea MF3/22; assembly: GCF_000271605.1. Taxonomy (NCBI): domain Eukaryota; kingdom Fungi; phylum Basidiomycota; class Agaricomycetes; order Hymenochaetales; family Hymenochaetaceae; genus Fomitiporia; species Fomitiporia mediterranea. The sequence continues at coordinate 175,653 of NW_006760388.1, forward strand.
TTCAGGTCCCAAAGTATTATGTGCTGCTCCCCATTTGTGAAATCTTTGGTTTCACATTCTGTTGTCACAAAGAACAGTCTACCTAGCAAGATCCTGAACAGAGCTTTCTGCACAACTTGTGCTGTGATATCTATGTGAAGCATTCCCATGGAGAGTCACAACCTTGGAATCTGTCCTACAGTTGATCCCTGACCAGTGTCTGCTGTTTCAAGTGTAACAGCCATATTGCAATCTAACAGAATCTTTAATGCTTCCCATACATCAGCTCAAACTATGTTTACACTTGATCCCTGGTCCAGCACACAATCTACCTCAATTTTTCTGTCTACTATTGCCTCAAGCATACAGAGTGGAAGCAAATGGTTAACTTCTGCTGACATGTTACAATACTGCTACAGCCCACTATTGTTTGATCCTGTAACAGGCGGTTCTCCACTGTAGAACATAGTGTTTCCATCCATTCAGTGCCTCAACATTACTAATTCACAAGTCTTCTTCCAAAGCTCTAGAGACAATGCAAGCAACTCCTACTGTGTAATACACACTTCCTGGTCCAAGCTGCAATCTAAAACTCTTCCAGCTATTTCTGGGTCCTCAATTGGTGTGATGTAGCAGTACAGGTACTCCTTTGTCCCAGTTGTGTCTTAGTGTGTACTTGCTAGTGCTGGTCTGATATCTGTGGGTTTTGCTACTTTGTAATCACACCCTTGCTTTCCCTTCCCCTTTGCATCCTTTGCTTTCAATTGTTCTGCAACCTTCTTGCAGGCTTCTCCAAGCATTACTTCAAGCCTTTCGAGCTCTGCAAGGTTCTCCACCTCCTCCTCTTCTTCTTCATCAACCTCTACCATTGTAACTGGTACAGGAGCTCCTGGACTGTGTGCTATGACTGGTGCAGCTTCTACAAAACTAACAGAGTGCATTTGTGACGACAGAAAGTGGCTATCAACCTTTTCCTTCAAGGTCTGCCCTATCCCAGAAATGGTGTTTCTGTTGGCCATGATAATTTTATTGTCTGGGCTCTGTGCACACTTCCTGTTTGTAATGTATTCTAATGCTTTTGAGCAACTGTGTATAAAATGTCCAGATTCTCCACAAAATGCACAACTTCTGTTTCCTGATCCTCTGCCTGAACCTCTACTGTATCCTCCTCCTCCTGATCTTGGGCCTTGCTTCATTGACTCTACTTGCAATTGCAGACTCTGAAGTACTTCCACAATGCTTGTCAAATTAACTTCTTCCTGTTTGACCAGAATCACAGGCTGACTTGCAAGCATATCTGATCCACTAACTGCTGTGAGTGTAGATCCCCTGAGGATTGACCCTGCTGCAGCTACAACTTGTGTGATATCATACACAAGTCTGTCCTCATGGTCTGGATACTTGATTTCTAACTTCTGTGTCAGTTTTTCTGTGATTGCTCCACAGAACATGTACAGAAAAACACAGCAAGATTCCTCTGGTGACAGCTTATTGTTAGTTGTCAAATAGGTTGCTATGAGTGTAAACTCTCAGTGGTACGTTCCCAAATTGTCCCTATTCATAATTCCTCTCTCTGCCCATTTCTGTACTATAGCATCCAAGTCACTTCTAGCATATTGTGCTCCTGTCTTGAGACTCAGGTAATATGTGATTACTCCCATCTTAAATGTATCCCAAGACGTTTTATCCACATTATCCCACAAATCCTCCACTTCTACAGGCACATACTTCATTACAAGCAGAATGATATCTGCTCCAGCTATGTTGCATTTGTTTGCAAGACTTTCCATGTCTGCAAAATACCTCTGCAATTCTCAGGGCTTGGTTCTGTTGAAGGACAGTGTATTATGTGCTCTGTAACAAGGTGGCTTTGGAACGTTCAATGTGGCCATTGGCTGCACTGCTGGTCTTGGTTGTAATAGAATTTGTGTGTTTACTTGTAGTTGCTGAAGTAGTTGCACATCACTTGCAAGTTACTGTTACTGTAATTGGAGCTGTGTTACTAACAATACACTGGTTGCTGGTGCAAGTGAAGATACTGGCTACTGGACTGTCTCTGTTTCCTGTGGAGACAACTGTGCTCTTCTGTGACATGGTGTGCCAGTTACAGTCAGTTGCAATGTTGATGTGATTCAGGAAAGTCGTAGGGTAGCTAGCAATCCTGTATGCAATTCCAGGGACATGAAATACAGCAGTTTGTTGCAAATTCAGAAATCGATTACTTGGGGATTGAGTGATGTTGCTACAAGGTCTTCTTCTTCCTCCTCTTTGTTACTGACTCGAGTGCTCTGCTGTTCTGATGGTGTTCCTAAGGTTTCTGCAATATCGGATTCTGTGCTTCTGGTGTTTAGACTATCAGACATTTTGCAGTACGATTGGATTCTAGCAGATCTGTGTGTTCTGCTCAATACAGGTACTGGTGTTGACTGTGACTGAGTTGACCTAAGCCTACAGGCTGGTGTCTGAGAAACCTGTTCAGGATACTGAGAACTGTTGGAACTTGTGTTGTTTAACTATAGAAACCCCCCTCACAGTGGGCTCCAGATGAAACTCCTGTGAAGTGTCTAAGAGAAGATCACAGGTGATTTCATTAAGTTCGAGGGGGAGCTAAACCACAAGTCTTAGGAGACTAGAGTGGTTCTGAATGGGTGTGAGTTCTTCCAGCACAGTTGCAACCTCAGAAGAGTGATGTGAATATTGGAAAGTGCACTTTGTGAAGTGCACAACAAACAATCTGATACAGAAAATGATGAAGACTAAAACTATGCCTCATGCTAGAGGACTTTGAGATGAGAGACAAGAGCTAAATTGATGGGTGAACTATCTGAATTCCCCTGTGTATCTAGTACATGAGTAGCTGTATTTATAGTTTTCCGAGTTCTGGAAAAGCATAATACTAACAGGGAAATGTCATGACTGAACAAAAGAAAAATAACGAAATATACAAGAACAAATAAGAGAACCTTTTGCCAGAGGTTGGAAGAAAAATAGGGTGGAAATGCATGAGGAAAATTTAAGTGGTCTGCATTCTAGCCACAGGAAATGTTATACAAAAGGGAAAAGCAAGATTTACATTGAAAGAAATAGAAGGTTCTCATGCTGTTATCATCTGATCGGTACAGACAAAGTGTGGAGAGTTCTGAGATTTCCAGCAGTCTCCTGAGATCAACACTTTGATTGCCCCAATGTCCTATCTGATTGGAAGATTGCAGTACTTTGATCCAGGCAATGATGATGTAATGGTTTGCTGAGCCACTCACTGTGACACAACTTGTGTTCTGAGCCTGTGATAAGTACATGATCTGTACATCCTGTAGAGAAAACAATGTGTGTAAGCCAATTCCAAGACTGCACACTCTTGCAGTTCTGTTTGCAAATGCTTGCAATGCAGAATAGTTGGGTGTTCTCAGAGTAGGCTTCTATGAGTCATGTGGGTGTTCAGAATTGATTGCCATGATTGTCTGCATGTGATGTACAGTTCTTAGCATGATGCTAATCGTTTCAGTATGTCTGTGTCTTTCTATTACTGTCAATATATCTCTATACTTAATACTTATTCTAGAGTAGTATTATTGTATTCCTAATGTATATACACTTTTCCTTACTTAATGTACTAATGTCTGACTTTCAATGTGTTGTATAGTCTTCTAACTTAATAGAATACTTGTCTGAATTGTTTAGATTGAAATATTTCTTAGTATCTAAGGGTAGTTGTATTTTATAGTCTAGTAATACTTGATAGATTGTCCTACTTGTACAGTTTACTATTTGTATTGCCTTGTAAAATATAATACTATCTAGCTAGTTATATTCTGATCTTCTAACATTCTCAGGTCCTTTCCTAATGTTCTAGTACACATTCTTATTGTCTGTGAACAGCCTGTATTTCTTAAGAGTATTGTTTTAATTTGTAACTCTAAGAATTAGTAATAGTGTCTCTAAAGTGTTTATGTATGTATTACCTTACACCTGTAGTGTCTTAGATTCCTTAAAACAATAGTTGTATGTGTGTTTTCTAGTCCTTTCTATGTGTCATATATATTCATAGTCTTATAGAATCCTTTCTATACTGTATACCTGTGCTTTTGAGTGTAAAATATTATTATATGTATTATACAACTGTCTGTACCTTAATATACCTATCTAGTACTGTTTTATATAGTTCTGAACATTTACTGTACTATTCCTTAGTTCTGTAATACTATAAAAACTCAAATATAATGAATTCACTCTTTCAAATGTGTTGTTTACATACTGTAAGGAATTACTATATATAGTAGACTATATATAAAACCTCTTTACTAAAAGGGAGTAATGTCAAGCTTGGCTTAACACCTGGTCCACACTATATATACTAATAAATGTTTGTGTCCTAACATTACTCTTCTCTCTAGAGTTATGTGTCTTTATATGACTAGTATATAAAGTTTGACTCTAAGAGTTACTATTTCTAGCTTAACCTTGACAGTCTTTAGAGGTAGGGAGAGATATCCTAATATAGAGTCCTGACCCTAGTATTCTAAGCAACTAAGAAATTCACTCCCCCCCTTTTAGGAAGCTTATTCTTAGTCTAATACTTTTACTTATAAACAACCCTATATTAGGATTGAACCCCTGACTACTCTAAGCTTGACTGTTACAGTTCTCTACTCTTGTACCTTCAGTTCTAAGGGTTCTACACTCTTCTGTACTAGAACTCAGGACTTCTGTCTCTTAAGAGTACTGTTTATAGACTATATATATACTAACTCTTACTACTACTCCTTCTTACTTTATTATTCTGTTTCTTTGACCACTCTTTCATTCTTTATTTATTCTATAGTCTCTTACCCTTTGTCTATCCCTTCATTCTTTGTACCTTTATCTTTGACCTTCCTTTCTTTTATTCTTTATAGCTTATTATTCTTAGTAGCTTATACTCTCTGAGTACTCTTATATAGTTTAGTATATATAGGTGTACAAGATCAGACTGGTCCTGTAGTCTTAATCTTGTCTACTCTAGGTAGTCCTATACTCTTAAACTTACTCTATATACTCTACTCTTGTCTTACTCTCTCTCTATCTATTCTGTAAGTTCTGACTATGTTCTAGTACTTACATTCTGTATTTTTGTTGTGTAGAATAGTTATAGCCTGAGTCCTCTTACTAAGCCTTCAGGTCCCCTCTATACTGTTACTAATATTAGATTAAGACTCCTCATTACTACCTTATAACTCTTCTAACTTTTGAGCATTAGTACTTACTATTGTGTCAATCTCTTTTCTTTGTCCTAACCCTTTTACATTTTTAAATTTTAAACTTTCTAAACCCTTTTAAACTTTTACTACCCTTCTTCTATTTATTACCCCTTTTAGTTTAGTACTGATTCCTTTATAGTGTAAACATAGACTCTCTTATACTAACTGTCACCCCTACTGTCCTACTAGATTAGTAGTTGTAAGTAGACCTAACCTAATATGTGTAGACTTCTATCTAAGAGACCTTTACTAACTACATACTCTTAGCCCTCTCAGAACCTGTTCTAATTGTTTCAGAAGTTGTAACCTGTTTTAGAAAGAAAGTACATGTAGCCTACCCTTTAGACTTTAATAGGTAGTACTTTAAGGACTTCTAGTACTAAGTTGAACTATATGTAGCTACTACTTTGACTAATCTATTCTCAGATCTTGATTGTATCCTATTTGTCCTCTCCTTCATAAAGGAAGGTAATACAGTCACCTAGGCCTAGAACTGGATCAAAGACTATTAGATTAGAAGCCTGATCCAACTTTAGAATAATGAGTTGTATTCAGAATTTATAAGACAGCTCTATACTTCCTTTATTAATCTGAATAAGAAGTACAATATATAAAACAAGCTTGTGTCTTTGTGACAGGACAAACATTCTACTAATACCTTCTTTCAGGAGTTTAATATTCTAGCTTAGAAGGTAGGATTCACACTCAGGTT
>NW_006760388.1:182023-187830 GCF_000271605.1 Fomitiporia mediterranea MF3/22
TTTTAAACTTTCTAAACCCTTTTAAACTTTTGCCACCCTTCTTCTATTCATTACCCCTTTTAGTTTAGTACTGATTCCTTTATAGTATAAACATAGACTCTTCTATACTAACTACCACCCCTACTGTCCTACTAGATTAGTAGTTGTAAGTAGACCTAACCTAATATGTGTAGACTTCTATCTAAGAGACCTTTACTAACTACATACTCTTAGCCCTCTCAGAACCTGTTCTAATTGTTTCAGAAGTTGTAACCTGTTTTAGAAAGAAAGTACATGTAGCCTACCCTTTAGACTTTAATAGGTAGTACTTTAAGGACTTCTAGTACTAAGTTGAACTATATGTAGCTACTACTTTGACTAATCTATTCTCAGATCTTGATTGTATCCTATTTGTCCTCTCCTTCATAAAGGAAGGTAATACAGTCACCTAGGCCTAGAACTGGATCAAAGACTATTAGATTAGAAGCCTGATCCAACTTTAGAATAATGAGTTGTATTCAGAATTTATAAGACAGCTCTATACTTCCTTTATTAATCTGAATAAGAAGTACAATATATAAAACAAGCTTGTGTCTTTGTGACAGGACAAACATTCTACTAATACCTTCTTTCAGGAGTTTAATATTCTAGCTTAGAAGGTAGGATTCACACTCAGGTTTAATAATGTCCTTATTAGAATACTTGAAAAAGCTCTTTACTTAGAACTAGTTAATAAGATTCTTAGAATAATACTAGAACTGATCACTTACACTGAGTAGAAGACATACACTATTTCCTTCAACCAAACTGTAGCTTAGATACATTAAGTCTGTACAGAACACTTACACATGTGTTTAGCTCTAACAGTTCTGAGCCCTTAAATCAATCTGTCTATAATTTGTAATCAATCTGTTCTAATAGACATTAGAGAAGCCTGAAAGTAAGGAGCATACTTTGCCTACAGAAAGTCAGAGCACCAAATTAAGGATTGTCTGTAGAAGTAATAGTATATCTGTTAGGTTATTAGAGTAATAACAAGTAACAAGTAGGATTTGTAGTAAGAAGCCTTTTCTACAAATCTGGAAGTCACCTTAGAACTCTTAGACTCTGACTATATACTCTAGGATTTTGTAGAGGCCTAACAGTGAATGTAGTACTGAAGGGTTATGACTCAGATTTTTAATAGCTACTTTTGATTTAAGGGACACTATAGGATTAGAAGTAAATAAAGTAAGAAAAGTAGAAAAAGTAGATTAACAAAATTATTTATTAAAAAGAAAAAAGTTAAAAACAAAAGTAGATAGTTCTCTTATTCCTTCTGATTCTTTTGATTCTTCTCTTTACACTTTATCTGAGTCTAAATCTACACAATCTAACTTACTACTTCTGTATTCTAAAATCTTAGAACATTTGGAACACTACCTAGCCCTGTTTACTACTTAGTAGTTTGTCTATAGTATTAAGTAAGGATGGCCTCAGTTGAGTTTACAGCTGAGGACATGAGTCTGTCCTTGTTGAAAGAGAGAGGTTAATAAGGAGATGTTAGTACATATACTTACTCTCTCAGACAATAAGGTTACACAAGCTGTATGTTCCCTTTAGAACAAGTAGTAGTTTATTAGAGAATGTTCTGAGTACTAGCTCTAGGTCTCTATCCTCTTAGCTCCCTTCTTAGGATCCCCTCAGATTCAAATAATGACTCTAATAAACAGTAAATACACTAGTTTATACATTAATAAGGCCTTTGTGTAGGAACACTATCTCCCTACTTAATGTGTTCTACTTCTAATCCTAGTATATAATATAGACAGAACTCTGAACCAGAATGGTTGAATTACTAAGTTTGTCCAACTACAGATGACTATTTAGGATCATAAGGAAAGTATTGAGTTTAGAGTCACTAACTTTAGAAAGACAGATGTCTTCATTAGATTTGAATGGCTCAAGACTCACAACACTACTATTAACTAGTTAGAGTAGACACTTATGTTTAATTAGTGTTCTAAGTCTTACAACTATTTTACACTATTGTTCTAAGTGAATACAGACACTTCTAATGTTACTAACAGTTCTAATAAAGGTGACCAGTTGTTCTTCTTTAACTAGGATGAATATGTAGACACATATTCTAGTTAAGACAGAACAGAGTCAATCTGAAGAATGTCTAAGACAGAACTAGTCTAGAACCCTTTTAAAACAACTCTACTCTAGAACACACATAGACCCAGTCTACTAGATTTTGTCTGAGAGTTTCCTAAAGTCTTTAGTAAAGAGGAATTCAACCAGCTTCCTAAATACTGTCTCTAGAACTATACACTTAATGAGTTCCTTCAGGAAAATCTTCAGAACAGTCAGATCTAACCCTCAAAGTCCCTTATAGTCTCCCCTTTCTTCTTTGTCAAAAAGAAAGATAGGAAGCTCTACCTAGTTCAGGATTATTATTATCTTAATAAGAGTACTGTTAAAAACAAGTACCTACTCTCTCTAATTCAGGAGCTTATTAATAAGACACATACATTTAGGGTTTTTACTAAGTTAGACATTTGATAAGGATACAATAACATTTGGATCTAAGACAGAGATGAGTAGAAGACTGTGTTCTAAACTAATTACAGATTGTACAAACTAACTATAATGTTCTTTAGACTAACTAACTTGCTTACAATGTTCTAGTCATTCATGAATCACATTCTTGTAGATCTGATTGACTCAGAGCATATTAGTGTATATTTAGACAACATTCTAATCTTTACTTAGACAGTCAAGCATTATTACTAACTAATCTAAGCAGTTCTATAGTAGCTCTAAGATAATAAACTGTTCCTCTAAGAAGTAAAGTGTTCTTTTATACAGGAGTCAGTAGATTATCTAAGCTTTGTAATTGGTAGAGGAGAGGTCTGTATGAATCTAGCAAAGGTAACTATAGTTCAGAACTGGTTACAACCTTAGAACTTGAAACAGGTCTAAGTATTCTTTAGGTTTGTAAACTACTACTAATACTTTATTTAAGACTTTAGTACTATTGTCTAGCCTCTTTACAATCTTACTAGTAAAGATGTTCCTTAGTAATAGGGTGATCAGTAGTAGTCTGTATTTGAGTCCCTTAAGTAAGCTATTACTAGTAAGTCTGTATTAGTAGTTTTAACAGTTGTAGACAAGTTCTAAGTCAAAGCTAACTCTTCCAACTTTACAAATAGAGTAGTACTGTCCTAGTTTATTAATAGAAAGTAGTGTCTGATAGTGTTCTAATTAGAATCCCTCTCTGTAACAGAACAGAACTACCCTATCTATAATAAGGAACTCCTTACAATTGTCTGTTCCCTAGAGGAGTAGTATTAATATCTCCTTAGTACTGTGTAGAAGTTTAAGATTTAGAGTAATTACCTTAATCTCTAGTACTTCTAAGTACCTTAGAAGCTCAACTGTTACTAAGCCTACTAAATGTTAGAACTGTAGAACTATGACTTTGTACTAACTCACAAACCTAGAACACAAATAACAAAAGCTGATTTACTCTCAAGACAAGTAGGTTATAAAAGGGGGGAGAATAATAACAAAAATCTTATTCTCCTAAACAATTCCTGTTTTGTGTCTAAGACAATCTAAGAGATCTGACTCAAATCCAAGAATGTTAACTTTATTACTTGTATATAGTAAGCTTTAAGACATACACAGGACTAGGTTATAATAAAGTAGTTAGAGAAGCAGGCTAGAGATTAGGAGGAGGATAAGGATGGACAGGTTTACTAGGAAGACTGACTGTACATTCTAAAGAATCAGAAGCTGTAGAAGGACATTGTCTAAGCTTATTATAACAATCTGACTGTAGAACATTCAGGCTAACACAAAATGTAGGAACTGATTACTTAGAATTACTAGTAGTAAGAAATATAGAGAGAAATCCTAAAGTACATAACTAGTTATAATACATACTAACAAACTAAGGCTTACTAGACAAGGGTTCAGGCTCTCTTACATTCACATTAAATCCTGGATCACTCTTAGGAGAAAGTCTTAGTAGATCTGATTAGTAAGCTACTTAAGTCTTAGAGTTATAATACTATCTGTATAATTGTTAACTAATTCTCTAAGTAAGTCTACACAGTTCTGACCTGAATAGAACTCACTTCTGAAAGTATAGTGTACATTTATCAGGATTATGTTTTCTAGTTGTACAGACTCTCTTAGAAGCTCATTTATAATTACAGACTATAATTTGAGTCAAAATTCATATAGAACTTATACACACTTCTTAGAATTCAAGGGAACCCTTCTACTATATATTACTTACAGACTGACAGTCAAACTGAGTAAGTTAATTAGAAGATCAAGCTCTACCTCTAGATGTTTATCAATTATTAGTAATTAGATTAGTCTGAATAGTTAGCTCTAGTAGAATTTGTGTACAATAACTAGTAACACTGTATAACAGGACAGTCTCTGTTCTTCCTTAATCATAAGAGACTGTAAGGATAGGTATACTAGCCTTACACAAAGATTCTCTCTTTACCAGCACACTCAACTACTGACTGGGATAACCTAGTAATCAAGCACTGAGAAGGAGAAAGAATCCCCTAACCCTTAGCTCGAAAACCCTTTATATATGTGTATACACATGTAGTAGGATACAGGGTAGTCTAGTGAACAAAAAGGAAAACACTCACAAGCACCTACAACACATGTTGCACAAATGCACAGGTAGTACAATCATTACACTCACCCTCCAGCATTTAGTCCTAAATGCTAAGGGAGTTAGTACCAGAATAAACGAAATAACAACACAAAAACGAAAGAAAACGTTAGTAACTTACTACAAAGTTCAGTACTACTGCACTAGGACGTTCTCTACAGCCATGGATGTGTCTTCGATTGGTCCCATAGTGGACTGGACGTGTTCCTGTCCAGCTTGGACATGTTCTGCAGCAGAACTGGTGGAACTCATAGCAGATTGGTTGGAATGGCCATCAGATTGAGCAGAAAGCAGCAGATTCAGCAGTAGAGTAATGCCTTGAGTGTTGAATGAGCTTAGAGCACTCATATTGAGTACCAAAGTAAGATCAGTAGACATTGAGAGCAGTTGTGACTCAATCTGAGGACGTTTGCAGTTGTGTGAGTAGAATATAGTAGTTCCATTGTTGATTTGCTCAGCTCTACACTTTGCACCTAAGTAAAACAGTAAGGTACATATGCTTGTAATAATATAATGTAGAATATATGCACATTTACCTTGGTTCAAAGCCATGTTCTTACAGTATACAAAGTCCTGGGACACTTGTATCATCTTAGCATGTTGAACACAGTCTTGGAACAGTGGTAGTAGGCTCAGTCTTGCATGAGAAGGAACATGGAAGTTATACAAGTGTAATACAATGAGATAACACTCCAGGAGTTGTATAGTAGGGTCAAGGGAATTGTTGTGGATAGCCCTGGAGAAAGCTGCAATCTCCTTGAGCTCCTCTCAATCGAAAACATAGTCAGTGCTTGTACTGTGGTTGTGAGTAACCCAATCCTGCATGATTGGTTGTGCTTGAGGGCCAACTAAGAGTTGTAGAGGAGGATGAGGCATATTTGTGCCTTGTAGAAAAGCAGATGCAAATGTATGAGCAATGGATTCTTGAGTAGTAGACATGATATGCACAGTAAAGTGACTATATGCACAGTTTTTAAAGCCTTTGTGTATGTCTACCTGTATGTCCATGCTGTAGCATTGTGTTTGAAAGGTTGCCTCATGTTTTACTAGACTGATACTAACCTGAGGGTCATCAGTATTGAGTTTTCCCTTTCCTAGAGTTAGTACATCAATAGAATTGATTCCAAGTATGTCTAAG
>NW_006760388.1:195500-202060 GCF_000271605.1 Fomitiporia mediterranea MF3/22
TTTCTATTCTTTATAGCTTATCATTCTTAGTAGCTTATACTCTCTAAGTACTCTTGTATAGTTTAGTATATATAGGTGTACAAGATCAGACTGGTCCTGTAGTCTTAATCTTGTCTACTCTAAGTAGTCCTGTACTCTTAGACTTACTCTATATACTCTACTCTTGTCTCACTCTCTCTCTGTCTATTCTACAAGTTCTGACTATATTCTAGTACTCACATTCTGTATTTCTGTTGTGTAGGATAGTTATAGCCTGAGTCCTCTTACTAAGCCTTTGAGTCCCCTCTACACTGTTACTAACATTGACATTATGTGAGGAATTACTATATATAGTACACTATACATAGAACCTCTTTACTAAAAGGGTGTAATGTTAAGCTTAGCTTAACACTTAGTTTACACTATATATACTAATAAATATTTGTGTCCTAACACATGCCTGAACTTGTGTTCTATTGTAGAACTCTCTTGTTCTGTTACTGAATCCTTAGTATTACTTTCATAAAGTATCCAAATTAATAAAACATGTAGAAAACTACTAGATATCTTATAATCTGTATTATAACCATTATTTAATATTAATTCTATATAGTTCTCACTGTCTAAGTTGTCTACTAACTCATCTATAGTAGAGTAATTAATACTAACATTACTAGATGATGAACTATCATCCTACACATTGTTCAATCTGATCATATTGTGAGTAGGACAATTCCTGACTAAATAATCATCTTGTTTACAAATGAAACATAGTCCTTTTACTCTTATTTCATTTAATTTTGATTGGGAATCATGCTTGAAACCTGTAACATATGTCTTATGATTGTTTTCTGTCTTACTTTCATACTAGCCATTGTTCCTTAATGGATAATACAATTGCCTGGCCTTTCCTTTAGTGTTTATACTACTTGTATGTGTAGTATTCTGACTAGAGTTACTATGGTCTGAATCATTACTTTTACTATCCTGTAGAGTAAATTGATTGTTTCCTGAATTATCAGAACTGTCTGTATACAAATAACCATTCTAAGAATCATTACTGTGTCCTTACAGATTGAAATGTTGTTTAGAATCTATGTACTATTTGATTCCTATAGATTCATTTGCTTTTTTAATACTCTCAAGCCTATCCTTGAAGATTGAGTAATCTACTATGTCTAGATTCAAGCAATCTAATTGTAATTGCCTCTAGTACTTAGAATTCAATTCATACTATACCTGTCTGGTCAAATCTTGCTAAGAAATGTTTCCTAGATTTGTAGCTTTCATCTCTAGATTGTACAAATAATTCTGAATGTTCCTATTACCTTGTTTCAAAGTGTTGAACTCTTTCTACAGTATTTTAGTAAAGTTGGAAGGGAAACAAAAGTCTATAAGTCCTCTAAAGAATTGAACAAGTGTTTATTAATACTTATGGTTTACAATCTTTTGTAAATAAAAATTCATTACTTTTCCCTTAATAAAACCTAACATTATCCCTACTTGGCTCTTAGGGAAATGATAAAGTCCTGATTGTTTCATGTACTGATTGACTTCAATAACTAACTTTGTATACTTCTACAAGTCTAGTTCACCTGAGTATACTGTAGGAGCTATTAGTTCTGTACTATACATTTGTATCTTTAATTTAAGGAGTTCTTTGTTCTGTTTCTTTCTCAAGCATTTCTTACACTTCTTAGTAGGCTCTGTATCACTCAAATTGATGTCTGATAGTTTGAATAAAGTATTACTTTGATTATTGTCATTAGATGAAGAGGAATCTGAATTATTACTGTCTAGGTCTAATCCTAAGTCAAAATTTCCCTTTCTCTGTATTCTAGAGCTCTGTATTACTCTGTATACATAGCTATTCTTTACTAGGCTCTCTAAAGGTCTTACTGATGCAAATCTGCCTTTCTGAATAATATTTAATGTGTTACTATACTTGTGTCCATTGTTTGTTCTTGAACTACAGTTGGAGCTATTCTTATACTTACTATACTTAATATGTAACTTTAAACTGTGTAGTTTGCTATACTCTGAATCAATATTGTTCTCACTAATACCACTAGTGTATACCTTGCCTAGGACTGCTTTCAATTGTAAAGTATTGTTATAGGATTGTTTGTTTACTGATTTAATGTAATGTATACTCTGATACTCTGAAAAACTTAGTATTTCTATTTAAGATCACATATATCCAGGTATTTTACTTTCTCTCTTATTCCTGGACCTGGCTAGAGTGTTGTATCTATTGTAGTACTCCTGTACATTGCTCCTGTACAATGTGTAATCAATATCTGCTATGTATAAGGTTAAACACTTGATTTTGTGAGTGTATACTCGATTTTCACTCTCTAAATCAAGTACTAATCCTTATAGTTCTAATTTGTGTTCACTTTTACTATCCTCAAAGTACTGTTCTGTCAATACAATGTCTGTTTTGCTAGGATAGTCTGAATTGATTTCACAAATGTATTGAATACCTAGCAGTTCCAGTTTTCATTCTGTTTCTTATACTTTGTGTATTCCTCTTACTTTATACTTTCCTTTCACTTTCTGTAAATACAATTGTTTGTCTAAACTCTTGAACATTTCTTCTACACTCTTAGATTGATAGTTCTGATCTCTATTGTCTGTAAGTACTGTAACATGTCTGGCTTTTGTTCTGTAGCCTGCCTAAAGCATTTTACACTTTTCTATTACTATACTATTAAGTCTACTCTTATTTAATAAAGGAGTTACTTTCTCCTCTTTCTAATACATTCTATTGAATTTGTATGTTCTATTATTCAAATTGTCAATATCTATCAAACTGTAGAATAGGCTAACATGTTCTATGTCTATCTTAATTGCTCTAGCTCTTACAATGTGTTTGAAGGTCTTACTTACCTTCTGAAAGTCTTGTTCCTTATTAAATCTCTGTAGTTCTGATGCCTGACTCTCCTAACCTTTGTTACTCTTGTGTTTTAAGTCCTGGCTACTTTCTTTACTGTCTAAAAGGGTCTTAGTTGTCTTATTACCCTCTACATTACTATTGTTAATGTGTTTCTATTCTAAAGTAAGTGTACTTACTAGATACTTATTTATACTCTTACTAATACTAACTATATACACTCTGTAACTCTTGTACTAGCTTGCAAATTCCTCAATACTTACTGTTAGCTCTCTATATTGACTTAGTAAATCCTCAAACCAAATTGCCTGTCCTCTATTGAGTGAATCCTTAAAAAACTTAGTAGTCTAAAATTGATAGAGTAAATCCTTAAGCTCAATTGCCTATACTTGGTCAGTTGAATCCTCAAACCTAACCTTCTGTACTTGATTGGACAAATCCTTAAATCTAATTACCTGAGTGTTTCTACTCTCTATACTACTATTCACTATTTCTTTAAGCCTAGTAAGGTTAATACTTACTAGTGTTTACTCTATAGTATGTATTTGACTAACTATATATACTAGTACAGTTATATACCTTAGTTCTACATTATTAGTATGTACTAGTTCATTAGAGTGCCTCTAACCTTGTGTAGACAAGGACTTATCACCTAGAATAAGTTTATTAGGTTGTCTTTAACTTACAAGGAACAAGGACTTACTTTCTAGTATGTTAGTATTAATATCCAGACTTAGGTACCCTCTAGGAATTGTCTGTCAAGGCTTGGTAGCTACATTGTAATTAATATCTAATAAATAATCTTGTTGTCTATTGTCTGTAAACTTAATGTGTACTTGTTTATTCCTTTTTACCTTTACAAATGTTTAGTTCTTGACTCATCCAATTAATACAAACCTCTAGCATATTTAGTACTAGTTCATATTAATATGTACTAATGTGTTTCAGAAGTGTTCTGTAGTATTCTAAAGTATTGTAAACCTACTAAAGGCTAATCTAGTAAGTAGTCTCTGTTTCTACTCAAAAATTGTAACTTTACTTACTTAAAATTCCTGATAGGTACTAGACAATAAGAGAGACCTAGGGTTAATCAGACCCTTCAGTTCCTTAGTATCTAGTAAGAGGTTTTAATACTAGGTAGGTACAGTCAAAAATATGTAAGGAAACTCACTGTTTCTTATAAGAGAATTCTAATTACTCTTAGTTTACTTAACTACTAACTAGGATAATTTAGTACTTAAGTAAGGGGTTAGGAGAAAAGAATCCCCTTTACTTAGTAATTAATACTGTCTTTTATAGGGTAGTACATGTGTAGATACATAAGGAGGAAGTATAACTAACTATAATAAGAATATATGTACTTGTAAGTTCTACTATATAATAATCTGACTCAATCAGTAATATAGTAATAATAAAATACAAACTAGTAAATCAAATCCTTACACTTAATAAATACATACTATACCTTCAGAAGTAAGTTCTGTTTAGGTTGAAACTGTATAGACTTGCTTAGAGAATCAGTTAACAATCACACAGATAGTATTATAACTCTAAGACTTAAGTGTTATAGTTCTCTACTCTTGTACCTTCAGTTCTAAGAGTTCTACACCCTTCTGTACTAGAACTAAGGACTTCTGTCCCTCAGGGGTGCTGTTTATAGACTATATACATACTGACTCTTACTACTACCTCTCCTTACTTTATTATTCTGTTCCTTTAACTACTCTTTCATTCTTTGTTCATTCTATAGTCTCTTACCCTTTGTTTATCCCTTTATTCTTTGTACCTTTATCTTTAACCTTCCTTTCTTTCATTCTTCATAGCTTATTATTCTTAGTGACTCATACTCTCTGAGTACTCTTATATAGTTTAGTATATATAAGTGTATAAGATCAGACTAGTCCTATAGTCTTAATCTTGTCTACTCTAGATAGTTCTGTACTCTTAAGCTTACTCTATATACTCTACTCTTGTCTCACTCTCTCTCTCTGTCTGTTTTACAAGTTCTAACTATGTTCTAGTACTTGTGTTCTGTATTTCTGTTGTATAGGATAGTTATAGCTTGGGTCTCCTTACTAAGCCTTTAGGTCCCCTTATAATGATTGTACTACCTGTACATTTGTGTAACATGTGTTGTAAGTACTTGTAAGTGTTTTCCTTTTTGTTTACTAGACTACCCTGTATTTGTAAGGATTTGATTTACTGGTTTGTATTTTACTATTACTACATTGCTGATTGTGTCAGATCACTGTACAGTAGGACCCACAAGTGCATATATTCTCATTATAGTTAGTTACACTTCCTCCTCATGTATCTACACATGTATACCCCTATAAAAGACAGTATCAACTGCTAGGTTGTAAGGAAACTCACTGTTCCTCACAAGAGAATTCTAATCACCCTTAGTTCACTCAACTACTGACTAGGATAACCTAGTACTCGAGCAAGGGGTCAGGGGAAAAGAATCCCCTTTACTCAGCAGTCGATACTGTCTTTTATAGGGTAGTACATGTGTAGATACATGAGGAGGAAGTGTAACTAACTACAATGAGAATATATATGCTTGTGGGTCCCACTGTGCAATGATCTGACACAATCAGCAATGTAGTAGTAATAAAATACAAACCAGTAAATCAAATCCTTACACTCGCCCTCTAGCATTTAGTCCTAAATACTAAAAATTAGTAGAAAAGGCAGAAAACTTACTTAAAAGTAACAGTTAGTAACAAGTAAATAATAAAATACTTTGCCCATACGTATGGGAAACATTGTTGTAATGTAGTACTGCCTCTCTGAAGTGATCTGAAGTCGATCTGGTGAGTATTGAGGCGGTGGTGGTGTTCTGGACAGTGGGTAGCATGGTTCCAAACCATGTGAAACTAGATAAAACGTCAATAGAATTAAACGTAGTCCATATTACTGTATAGTCAATTAGTAGGAAATTTGCCTCTTGATTGTTGCTATTGATACAACACTTTTCGAAGAGAATCGGTGGAGTTCCTGGGGAGATATGGTGTTTCAGTGGTTGAGTATTCTGAGACACACAGTGTAGATCAATATGTACAGAAATGGAAATTCCGGCAGTGTGGTAATTGCAAATATTCTCTTCTCTTACATCTTTGGGAAGTGTGGAGGTAAATCCCTGATTGACAAAGCTATAGCCTTCTTCCTCAATAGAATGGATTAGCATTGCAGCTTCTAGCTGACCTTGCACGTTTCTCTGCTTCTGTAGGATAGTCATACAATAATAGGTAGCAGAGATGTATTCCAAAATTCCTCTACTATGTCCTCGATTTTTCCAATAGACTAGTTCCTGCAAATGTAGTGCCTTGTGCTCGTATTGGTAGAATATGTCCAAATGTGTGCTCTTTTGCATGCAATAACCAACTGTGATGCAACACTGGATATCCTGTTGAGCCCAATGTTTAGATACTAATTGTAGAGTGCAACGTAGAGTGTAGTATCTGTCCTTGAATGAAAATATTGTCTCAAATTCAATGAGATCATAATGTATGAGTCTAATATCACTAGATATGTGTGTATATGTGTGGTATCTCTGTGCATGATGAATGTCCTACTGTATTCTCATACTGTTTCCTTGTGTCTCAACTTGTTCGTGTCTTTGTAAGTCGATTGATTCGATTCCTGAATCATCTGAGTTATACTTTCACTGTCTCATGGTACA
>NW_006760388.1:205676-214288 GCF_000271605.1 Fomitiporia mediterranea MF3/22
ACCCAGCGGTCAATACTGTCTTTTATAGGGTAGTACACGTGTAGATACATGAGGAGGAAGTGTAACTAACTACAATGAGAATATATGCGCTTGTGGGTCCCACTGTGCAATGATCTGACACAATCAGCAATGTAGTAGTAATAAAATACAAACCAGTAAATCAAATCCTTACATAGGTAAAGGGGATTCTTTTCCCCTGACCCCTTGCTCGAGTACTAGGTTATCCCAGTCAGTAGTTGAGTGAACTAAGGGCGATTAGAATTCTCTTGTGAGGAACAGTGAGTTTCCTTACATATTTTTGACTGTACCCACCTAGCACTGAAACCTCTTGCTGGACACTGAGGAACCAAAGGGTCTGATCAACCCTAGGTCTCCCTCATTGTCTAGTACCCATCAGGAATTATTAGTGAGTAAAGTTACGATTTTCGAGTAGAAACAGAGACTACTTACTGGATTGGCCCCTAGTAGGTTCACAATGCTTCAGAACACTACAGAATGCTTCTGGAACACATTATCACATATTGATATGGACTAGTGCTGGATACACTGGAGGTTCACATTGATTGGATGGGTTGAGGACCAAGCATCTGTGACAGTGAAAAGGAACAAACAGGTGTGCATTGAGTTTACAGGCAATGGACAACAAGATTATCCATTAGAGATTGATTACAATGTGGCCACCAAGCCTTGACTGACGATTCCCAGAGGGTACCCAAGTCTGGATATTGATACTAACATGCCAGGAAGTAAGTCCTTGTCCCTTGTGGGCTGGAGGCAACCCAATGAACCTATACCAGGTGATAAGTCCTTGTCTACACAAGGCTGGAGGCACTCTGATGAACTAGTACATACTAATAACGTAGAACTAAGGTATGTAACTGTACCAGTGTATATAGTTAGACAAACACACACTGTAGAGCAGACACCAGCAAGTATTGACACTACTAGGCTCAAAGAAATAGCAAACAAAGGTACAGAGAGTGGAAACACTCAGGCGATTGTTCTTGAGGATTCAGACAGTTGAGTTCAGGATGAACAGGCAATTGGATTCGAGGATTTGTCCAATCGAGTACAGAAGGTCAAGTTTGAGGATTCAACTCACTGAGTACAGGCAATTGAGCTTGAGGATTTGCTTGATCAATTTCAGGCTACCAAGTTTGAGGATTCACTTGATAGAGAACAGGCAATTTGGTTTGAGGATTCACCAAGTTGATATAGAGAGCTAACAGCAAGCATCAAGGAATTTGCAAGCCAGTACAAGAGTTACAGAGTGCATATAGTCAGTATTAGTGAGAGTGTGGATAAGTATCCAGTGAGTACACTTACTTCAGAACGGAAACACATTGACAACAGCAATGTAGAGGGCAATGAGACACTTAAGACCCTTTTAGGCAGCAAAGAAAGCAGCCAGGACTTGAAGAACAAGAGTAACAGACAAGGCCAGGAGAGCTAGGCATCAAAACTACAGAGAATCAATGAGGAACAAGATTTCCAGAAGGCAAGTAAGACCTTCAGACACATTGCAAGAGCCAGAGCAATTGAGATAGACATAGGACATGTCAGCCCATTCCACAGTTCAATAGACATCAATGATTTGAATAAGAGAACGTACAAGTTCAATAGAATGTATCAGGAAGAGGAGAAAGCAACTCCTTCATCAAACAAGAGCAGACTCAATAGTATAGCAACAGAAAAGTATGAAACGCTTCAGGCAGGCTACAGAACGAAAGCCAGACATGCCATAGTACCTACAGACAATAGAGATCAGAACTATTGATCTAAGAGTGTAGAAGAAACACTCAAGAGTCCAGACAAACGATTGCATTTGTAGAAAGTGAAAGGAAAGTGCAAAGCAAAAGGAATATGCAAAGTACAAGGAACGGAACGAAAACCAGAACTGCCAGGCATTCAATACAATTGTGAAATTGATTCAGACTATCCTAGTGAAACAGACATTGCATTGACAGAACAGTACTTTGAGGATAGCAAAAGTGAACACAAATTGGAACTACAAGGATCAGCACTTGATCCAGAGGGTGAAAACCAAGCATACACCCACAAAATTGAGTGTTTAACCTCATACATGGCAGATATCAACTATGCATTACACAGGAGCAATGTACAGGAGTACTACAATGGATACAACACCCTAGCCAGGTCCAGGAATAAGAGAGAAAGTGAAATACCTGGATATATACAGTCTCAAATAGAAATACCGAGTTTTTCAGGACATCAGAGTATCCCTTGCAAAAATAAAAGGAACAAACGATCCTATAGCAATACTTCACAATTGAAAGCAGTCCCAGGCAAGGCATACACTAGTGGTATTAGTGAGAACAATATTGATTCAGAGTGCAGCAAACTATACAGTTCAAAGCCACATATCAAGTGTAGCAAGCATAAGAATAGCTCAAACAGTAGTTCAAGAACAAACAATGGACACAGGCATACAGTGTAGAAAGGATTCTACAAGACTACAGATACACATGGCACATGGAAAGGACTAGGAAACACGCATACAACCATTGTTTCAAGGAATCTAAGATGCTACAGGCACAAGGCAACACATACAAGGACACTTCAGAGACACTACTACCAATTCTTAGAGCCACAAATCAAAACAATGCTCTTAAGAAATACAGGCTGTTCACAGACAACAGGAATGTGTACCAGGACATCAGGAAAGGACCTGAGAATGTTAGAAGATCAGAATATAACCAGCCAGATAGTATTATGGTTTACAAGGCAATGCAAATAGTAAACTGCACAAGCAGGACAATCTATCAAGCATTACTGGACTATAAACTACAACTACTCTTGGATACTAAGAAATATTTCAATCTAAATGATTCACACAGGTATTCTATTAAGTTAGAAGGCTACATCATACATCAAAAGACAGACATCAGTACATTGAGCAAGGAAAAGTGTATATACATTGAGAATAAGATGATACTGCTTCAGAATAAGCATCAGGCATGGAGATACATCGACAGTGATAGAAAGACACAGACATATGCATACACAGTCGATTCTATTCAGTACAGGAAGAGATACAGGATTAGTATTGAGTACTACAAAGGAACTATGTCAGTTGACATCAGAACAGACATTTCCATCTTCAGGATTGAAGAAACAGTCTATAATGAGCACAATTGAAGTAATTCGTATAGAACATTGTTCTATAAGGTACAATTGGATGTTACACTACAGAACTACTCAGTTTACAGTGAAGAACTGTTGGAAAACGTTAGAACCAGCTCAGACTACAAGGATATATTGTACAGAACACAGTTTCAGGAGAACACAAGGTATTACATTGTGAAATACACCTTCAGACAGCCAGGATTCATTGGAATAGACTCAGGATACTTTATTAGACGTATTATGGACATCACAGGCACTCAAATGGATGTGCTAGTGTGTATATACTCAGGATACATAGTAAGAATCAAGATATTCAAGCTACAGAATGACAATTACAACCTACAGAATGTAAAACAGCTACAATCTATGCAACACAATAACAGTAAGACACTACTGAGATCAGGAATGGATATGCATTGTATGGAACGAAGTACAGAAGTTTAGAGGGCAACTTCAAGCCAGAGAACAGGTTCGGAACCCAGACAATCTACTCAATCTGCTCAATCTGCTCAAACAGATTATCACACTGCTTCAAGGGAAAGCGAAGGCAATACACATACAGTCAGCAGAGATCAGAGTGATAGTGAATTAGGAATAATTGATCAGACTATTCAAGCATTCAGGCATGATACTTCAATGATACAGAAGGAAATAAAGCATCAGGACACTCCAGGACATCTATTGAACAATGATACAGTTTAATCTACTCTAGGAATGAGTAGTTACAATCAGTTCGAAGTATGAAAACATGCAGAAGACCTCTCCAGACACCCCAGATATGTTCTAGGACAGTACCAGACGTCTTATGCTGAAAATGAAGTCATATTTCGATGAGAGGGTGAGAGGCACACACATTACATTGTATACACACTCTTTGAGCATACAATCTACATGTTTGAACATACAATTTTCTTACTTGAATTGCTACAGAACAATTTTGTAAAGGACTTTGCAGTACCAGACAGTATTAGTACTACAGGAAACAGGACACACAATAGGTACATAAGGAAAGAATACATTGGCACAAGGACAAGTACACAGAAAGACAGGAAGTCAGTGCTAGAATGTATTGATCCACACATGGATTTGCCAAATGAACAAGGAATTGGCAGCATACACTCAGGACTTCAGGCAGTGCTACTGTGCATACAGACAGGACATTTCATTGAGACATACATGGAACAACACAGCATACAGACAGCTACAGCACTCAGGAAAGTAGAGAATGCTACTTGGACACAGTGTGATAGAACATTGCACCATGAGACATTGAAAGTATACTTGGACAATTCAGGAATTGAATCAGTCGACTTACAAAGACACGAACGAGTCAAGACACAAGGAAACAGTATGAGAATACAGTAGGACATTCATTGTGCACTGAGATACTGTGTATATACACACATATCTAGTGATATTAGGCTCATACATTACAATCTCATTGAATTCAAGGCAATATTTTCATTCAAGGACAGATATTACACTCTAGGTTGCACTCCACAATTAGTATTTGGACATTGGGCTCAACAGGATATCCAGTTTTGTGTCACAGTTGGTTATTACACACAAAAGAGCACACATTTGGAGATATTCTACCAATACGAGCACAAGGCACTACATTTGCAGGAACTAGTCTATTGGAAAAATCAAGGACATAGTAGAGGAATTTTGAAATACATCTCCACTACATGTTATTGCATTACTATCCTACAGGAACAAGAATATGCACAAGGTCAGCTAGAAGCCACAACACTAATCCATTCTATTGAGGAAGAAGGCTATAGCTTTGTTGATCAGGGATTTACCTCCACGCTTCCTAAAGATGCAGGAGAAGAGAATATTTGCAATTACCATGCTGCTGGAATTTCCATTTCCGTACATATTGATCTACACTGTGTGTCTCAGAATACTCAAGAGCCAAAACACCATATCTCCCCAGGAACTCCACTGATTCCCTTCAAAAAGTGTTGTATCAATAGTGACAATCAAGAGGCAACTTTTCTACTTATTGACTATATGGTAATATTGACTATGTTTAATTCTATTGATGTTTTATCTAGTTTCACATAGTTTGGAACCATACTACTCACTGTCTGGAACACCACCACTGTATCAATACTCACCAGATCGACTTCGGATCAGTTCAGAGAGGCAGTACTACATCACAACAATGTTTCCCATATGCATGGGCAAGGTATTTTATTATTTACTCATCACTAACTGTTACTTTTAAGTAAGTTCACTGCCTTTTCTACTGATTTTTAGCATTTAGGACTAAATGCTAGAGGGCAAGTGTAAGGATTTGATTTACTGGTTTGTATTTTACTATTACTACATTGCTGATCGTGTCAGATCACTGTGCAGTAGGACCCACAAGTGCATATATTCTCATTGTAGTTAGTTACACTTCCTCCTCATGTATCTACACGTGTATACCCCTATAAAAGACAGTATTGACTGCTGGGTAAAGGGGATTCTTTTCCCCTGACCCCTTGCTCGAGTACTAGGTTATCCCAGTCAGTAGTTGAGTGAACTAAGGGTGATTAGAATTCTCTTGTGAGGAACAGTGAGTTTCCTTACAGTATTCTACTACACATGTATACACATATATAAAGGGTTTTCAAGCTAAGGGTTAGGGGATTCTTTCTCCTCCTTAGTACTCAATTACTAAGTTATTCTAGTCAGTAGTTGAATGTGCTAGTAAAGAGAGAATCTTTGTATAAGGCTAGTATACCTATTCTTACACATTTTTGACTAAACCCACCTTTCCATAAACCTACTAGGCTTTAACAACCAGAACTGAGTGCTTTATTACTCTAATATGTTCCTCACATTGTCTAGTACTCCTTTAAATTCAAAGAAACAAGTGAGTAGTTTGCAAATCTAAATTAGAAACACATATACTCTTACTATGACTACTAAGATACTTAGAATGCTTGAGGGACACAAACAGATTGTTCCCCTCAATACAGAGAGACCTCCTTGTTGAAATTGTAAGAGGTAAGCATTATTCAGAAGTGCTAAAGAGTAGCTTTCCCCAAATGTAGAGAGATTCAAAATAGTGTACACTACAGATTTTGAATTAACAGAGTATGTAGACAATAGACAACAAGATTATCTGTTGAGTACTAAACACAATGTAGCTACTAAGCCTTAGTAGACAATCCTAGAAGGGCCCTCAAGTCTAGAAGTTACTATTAACATACTAGAGAATAAGTTCTCATCTGTTGTAGGCTGGAGACAATCTGATAACCCTTTACTAGGTAATAAGTCCTTATCTATACAAGGCTAGAGGCACCCTAATGAACTATTACATACAAGTAATGTAGAACAAAGGTATATACCTGTACTAGTGTATATTGTTAGACTAATGTGTACTATAGAGTAGACACTAGTGAGTACTTACCTTACTAGACTCACATAAGTAGATAATAGTAGTACAGAGAGTGTAAACACTCAGGAAACTAGTATTAAGGATTCTGTTAGTAAGAACAAGAGTATTAGTAAAGGAACAACACTTTCCTTACAGTAGGAAATGTTCCAGAAGGTTAGAAAGACATTCAGAAACATCCCTAGGCTAGAGACACTAAAAGCTATGAGTAGGCTAGCTAGTCTATTCAATCAAGGAATTGATATTAAGGAATTGAACAAGAGAACTTATAAGTATGATAGTATGTATCAGGAATATGAAGGAAACATTGATTTGGACACAATCAATCTATCCAAACTAACTAGAGACAAGTTAGCTAAATGGATGTATCAGAAAGTATGTTGTTGACACCTGGAAGCTACTAAAGGAATGTCCAAACAATCAGAAGATACTCTACAGTTTGAAAGCACATGTTCTTAGAAGAAAGATTCAAGTAAACCTGTACTTAGTAATAAGAAAAGTGTAAGAGCAAATAAAGGAAAAGCTCTAAACATTTATAATTACAGTCAGGTAGAACTAGACAGTTCTAGTAAAGCAGATTCTAATGTACAAAGAATGTATTTTTAGGAGATAGAGTACAGACAAAATGCAGAATTAGGACAATAGAATTTCAGAAATAAAGGCTATAGTAAGGCTCTCAGAACTCCTCAGGAATTACTGGTTCATTTCAAGCAAGAAACATATTACCCTAAGATAGAAAATCAAGGCAAGAACACATACTACAGATACAACACCCTAGCAGAGTAAGGAGACACATTGTAGAATAAAATACCTGTATATATGTACTATTATACTAATGTTTAAGAATTACTATATACACTCAGTACAAAACACAATATTAAAATGAACAGACTGAACCTAAATGTGAAACTTACAGTTCCAGATGCATCTAATGACAGTAAAGACAAATCAGAAACTGTAAAAGGCAAAGAGAGTAAGGAAAAGAATTTCTACTACAGTTCTATACTCTCTATTAAGTATAGTACAGATAGAAATAGTAAAGACTACAAAAAAAGAACTATACAAGATACTGCTGAGTCAAAAAGCTCAAATACACTGTAGACAAATAGATTCACATCAGTAAGACCCTTAGACAACCTTACAAGAAAGAGTTATGTGAATTGTGTGATACAGAGAGTAGAAATTGTAAAAAGGTAGGATCCTAACCTAGATCCAGGTGATAGCTCTTCAGATTCTTTGGATTTGAGCAGATACTCAAGTTCTGACAATAGCAATGATAGCAATGTATTATTCAAACCTACAGACATTGATTCAAGTGACTCTGAAGGTACTAAGAAGTGTAAAAAGCTTGCTAAGAGGAAATAGAACAAGAAACTTCTGAAATTGAAGATACAGATACAGAGTACAAAACCTATTGTTCCTACAGTTTATTCAGGTAAACCTAACCTTCAAATATACACTAAGTTTGTCATAGAAGTCAACCAGTACATGAAGTAATCAGGTTTACATTATTTCCCTAAAGAACAAGTGAGAGTACTACCTAATTTTATTAAAGGACAAGCTATAGACTTCTATCTACAGAAAATAGGTATGAACAAATCTTGATGGACCTTATCACAATTCTTTAAAGGTCTAATAGACTTTTGTTTCCCATCTAACTTTACAGAAATACTTAGGAAAGAGTTTAATATAATGAAACAAGGACACAGAGTCATACAGGAATATTTGTACAATCTAGAAATGAAAGCAATCAATCTAGACAATATTTCTGATAGAGATTTAACTAGGAGAGTATAGGATAGACTTCATTCTAAGTATCAAAAGCAATTACAGTTGGATTGTTTGAATCCAGACACAGTTTTGTATGAAGAATTCAAAGACAGGCTTAAGAACATTAAAAAAGCAAATGAAACTGTTAGAATTAAATGGCATACAGATACTAGAGATCAATTCTATCCTCAAAGTAACAAAGAAGACCATTGAAAAGACAGATAGAAGAAGAACAACCAGAGGAACTATAGGAATAATAATAAGAATTGACCAAAGGACAGGAATTATAATTATAATATAATAA
>NW_006760388.1:217764-222925 GCF_000271605.1 Fomitiporia mediterranea MF3/22
TCTAGAAAGAGTATAGTGTTCAGAGTAAGAAGTATAAAGGAAAAGACTAGGAGAAAATCCTAAAGAGATAAAAGGAAAATATTATACTTACTTAAGGAGAAACTATATAGTTAGTTAGGAACTCTTTGTACAAAGACAAAGGACTATCAAAGCTATTAAAGAGTCAGAGCTAATACTCTAAAGCTCTATGCTTGAGGAGGACTAGTACTAGTGAAGGAAAGGGAACTGAGAGCTCTAAGGAGAGACTATAGGAAAGTAGTCTCCTTTATACACTTTACTTATATAGATAGGAAAGTAATAAAGTTATAAACATGAGGACTATATGAGAACAATATAAGGAATATATGAGACAATCTAGAACTTTAGTTATAAATTCTATAATTAAATACAGAAGTATAAAAGATAAGGCTAGAAGTTAATAAGGATAATTGTCTCCTAAACTAAGTCTATTAAAGAAGACTTAGGGAAAAGATTTAGAACATTAGTTGTTAGTTCTAGAGTGTACACAAGACAGTCTAGAACTTTGGTTGTAAGTTCTAGAGGCAGTATAGAAGTACAGCCTTTTATATTACAAGAGTTATAAGGAGTCATTAGAAGTCATAATACTCTACCTTATAAGAAAGTGTATTACAAACTAGTGTATAGGAAGTACAGGTTGAGTCAGACAGAGTTATAAGAACAATAGAGAGCTCTACTTTATGAGAAAAGTATTACACAGCTTACACAGTATAACTAGTCAGGAGGACTCATAAGGAGTTATTAGAAGTATGAGAGGAAGTATAGAAGACATAACAATACAGTAAAGGAGTTATTAGAAGATTAATCTAAAATACAAGAAGACACAAACTAGTAACAGTAGATTAATAAAAGACACAAACTAGTGTAGTATACAGTCTGAAGGATTAGCCAGCTCTACTTTATAGGAACAATAGTAAAGAGAGTTACTAAAGTTACTAGAGTAACATTACTCTAGTAAAAGGTATATAAGGAGGCTAGTTTAGCTCTTAAAAGATAGTTTTATTAACTTAAGTTACCTAGTACTTGAAAGTACTCTACTACTAACTTACTAGGCTATACTTGTAGCTTGACTAAAGTAGGACTCCTCTACTCTCTCACTCTACAAGTCTATAAGTCTTACCTTTTATACTCTATTCTGTTACTATTTCTAAGAATTAGAACTAGTAAAGTAAGTATATCTTACACTTTAATAAAACTCCAACTTAGTTACAAATCTTTACTATTCTAGTAAAGCTCTAGTCTACTAAGAGGAACTTAAACCTAGAGCTAGTACACAAGTACATTAACTCTAATACTTACTTTATAATATTAACTAACCTTAATAATTAATATTCAAAGTAGGTAGATAAATTACTCTACTACTTAGAACAGTTGTTAAGGCAAGTAACTTTCTTTTGTAGTAAGAAAAGAAAGGTTAATTAAGAAGTGCTACTAGTTCTTAATTACTTAGTAACTTATACACAGAAACAAGTGTTAATACTAGGAGGTATTAAAGGAATACTATTTTGGATACAAGGGGAAATTCCTCTAGACTCTTTCAAGTAAGGAAGAGTAGTATTAACTGTTACTTATATAACAGACACTCTTATTAATTAACAAATTTGGATTGAACAAATCTAAGAATACTCAGACTACTTATACACATTATAACAATATTATAATCTGTTACACAGTGTATTACTTGTACTAGAACAAGGATATCCAGATATTGTAAAAGTAAGTAACTTTTGTAATATTATACTAAACAAAGTTAACAAGTTATAAAAGTAGCTTTGTATTAGATCAAGGAAAGGATTGAAACACTATACATTCTCATATTCCTACTACTTGTAGGAACACTCTTTGTTATATATACTTAGAGTAGGAGGAAGAGTCAATTAGGGAACAGTATAAGATTGGCTCAAAGAGAAGGTTCACACTCTAGCCACTCCTATTCAAACAAACTAGGGACCTATTATAGCCTTTAGGTTACAAGGACAAAGACTTAGATACAACAATTTTTAGGTCTTAACAGAATAATTAGGTCTACTCAAAGTTAAGACCTACATTATAGAACTATACAAGGAGAAATCACATACTTGTATAGTCTTATACAATCAGAACAATAAGGAGAAAAACTGGAAGGGATATAATCAGATTTAGATACACAAAGTTTGAATATTTTTAATATTTATACAAAGCTACAGGAAATCTTGGACAAAATACAGGACCTTACTAACAGAGTACAGGAAGTACAAGTTGAATCAGGAATATTACAAGTATATTTGAACAGGTTGGTACAGTTACAATTCAACCTAACTACTATATTATAAAATATTAGTAGAGAGGAGTAACAAAGTGACAGGAGAGAAGGAAGTACTTCTAATACTTAATACCCTTAGAGACAAGAACATTTCACTCAGGAAAACACAGTCTAAGAAAATCAAGAAGTGAACTATCAGGTTCTTCAGCTAAAGAAGAAGAGCTTGTTAACACAATATAGGGAGGAATCCAAACATTTTAAGACTATAGTAGAATTGAAACACAACATCCAGATAGTCTACCAGGATTCCTTAGAAGCCTCTAAGGTTAGTCAGAAATTATTACTCAGGAAGGCTAGACAGTTAAAGAAATTGAACAGTCTATGTTACTAGATACTTTTACAGTAGAAGGAATACTAACATTAGATTATTATAGTTGGTTGTACTAGACCTATCAAAGTAGTACTAGTTTAGAGTCAAGTTCATCAGACTCTTATACACTAAATTCAGAATCTAGTAACTAGAAAGAGAGTAATATAGAGGGAACAAGGAAAATCAACCTGAAACTGTCAAAATTTTCAGGACAGAAAGGGGAAGATCTAAAAGTGTTTAAAACAAATCTGGTAATACACTTCAGACATTACAACATTACAAATGGTTTGGATAAAGTAGAAACAGCAATTTTATACTTAAGAGGGAAAATAGTAAGTTACATAAATAGAAAGGTAATATCATTTGTGACAGAAGGAAAAAGCTTAGTTCCAGAAATCTAGAAAGATTATAATACATTTTTAACTGATCTGAGAGAAGCAAGTAGAAAATACTATGATTCTATAGAGACAGCTCAAACTCAAATGTACAATTTGAGATAAGGAAAACTAACAATTATAGAATACAATAAAACATTTAAGAGAATATTAGCCTACCTACCTAATAAGTATAAACTAGGAGTACTTGGAAATAATCCTGTTATAATTCATTTATACAAAAATGGATTAAACCCTAGCAAATTGTAACAGTTAGTTACTATCCCTAGTTATACAGAATGAACATTTAAGGAATGGACAGATACAGCTCTTAGTCTAGAGAGAGGAATAGTACACACAAAAACATTTAGACAAGAATACAAACCTCCTAGTAATTATTATAGAATACTAATAGAAATTAACAGGATAACAAAAGGTAGGGAAATGGTATACTTTAAATGTGAGTAGAAAGGATATATGGCTAGAAATTGTACTAGAAGAAATCCTTAAGATAAAAGGCCAAAGTATAAATCTAATAAGAGGTTTACAAAAAGGAACACAGTAATCCCTGAAGAACAAGAAGCCTACATTGATGAAGAAGAGGAAACAGAAGGATTAAGTAAAGAGGATTTTTGATCCAGAGTTTAAAGGTAGTAGAGTCTTTAAACTCAGGTGTAGAGAAAAAGGTAAAAGAAACTCTACAAGAAAAGTAACTAACAAAAATCTACTAGACAGTACAAGTAGTACTCTATCCAACCTGTAAAGCAATTATATTATATAGAGGACAGTAAACAACAATTAAGACTATGTTTGATTCAGGTGTAGGATTAAGTACATTATTACTAAAGATAGCTAAAGCTCTTAAGTTAAAACTTATAAAGAATGACAAACCTAGAGTAATTGTTAGAAATGCTAATAGTATAATTAATAAAGAAGGATGGAAGTATAATACTTGAGTATGGTTAAATACTAGAATTAGTAATAGATAGTTCAAATTTACAATAATAGACACTTATAATAATAAGTGTTTATTAGGATCTGACTATTTAAACAAAGTAAAACCTTTGTTTAACTACCAAACAGGAGAAGTCAGGAGTAGTACAGGAAAGATTAAACTACTAAGCAAAAGTTGGGAAAAGAAAAGAAACTAAAACAGAGAGAAAAATGTAAAAGAATACTCTCAAATTAGAAGTATGAAGAAAACCAAGACAAAGAAGTTATTCTACAAACTATCTATACTATCAGATTCAGAATCAGATAGTAGTAGATTAGAAAGTCTTTGGTTTCCAGAAATAGAAAGATATAGTAAAGGAAAAGCTTTTATGACTCTTATTATAGTATTAACACTTGTAACACCTATTAAAAGCTTAACAACACAGGAATTGTAATAGAGCCCTTCAAAAACTATACTAGACATACAACCAGAATCTAGTATAAGATCATATTCATTAGACAAAGATATGAATACAGATGAAGAAATAACTACTTTATTAGACAAAGTAACTATTTCTAAAGAATAGGTAATGTTACCAAAAATACCTTAATATTAGGAACCCCTTCTTTCTAGACATAAAGTAAGAATAGTTACCTTTAGAGTAGACAAGAAATTTGCAGACCTAGACATAATACATAAAATAAGACTAGGAGAAGAGCAAATACAAAAGGTAAAAGAGAAAATACAAAACATTACATTATATAATAAATATGTTAAAAGGAAAAGGGGAGAAAGTACAGAAAGTACACCTCCACCTATAAAGAAAAGAAGGTTAGGAACTCTAGAACTGTCTGTAAAGAGGATGAATCTAGTATCCTATCAGTTAACAGAAACTAACAAGTAAGAGGAGTTAGGAGTACTCTAACAAAAACTATCTTATCAAACTAGTGAAGAACAGAAGCTTAGAAAACAATTAAACAAGGTCTCTAGTATAGTACAGAAAGCTTCACAGGAAAAAGCAAAAGTACTAAACAGATTAGGAATAGGCTCAGAAAGAGATAAAAAGGAATTAGTACTAAAAGAATTATAGAATTACTTAGACAGGTTTGATAAAGATAAAGTAGATAGATTACTAAAGCATTCCAGATGGGACATGAATATCAAATTAAAGGAAGGAGCAGAATTACCTAAAATGTGTCTAGTATATTCTCTAACTCCTGTAG
>NW_006760388.1:223758-238931 GCF_000271605.1 Fomitiporia mediterranea MF3/22
AGAGCAAATACAAAAGGTAAAAGAGAAAATACAAAACATTACATTATATAATAAATATGTTAAAAGGAAAAGGGGAGAAAGTACAGAAAGTACACCTCCACCTATAAAGAAAAGAAGGTTAGGAACTCTAGAACTGTCTGTAAAGAGGATGAATCTAGTATCCTATCAGTTAACAGAAACTAACAAGTAAGAGGAGTTAGGAGTACTCTAACAAAAACTATCTTATCAAACTAGTGAAGAACAGAAGCTTAGAAAACAATTAAACAAGGTCTCTAGTATAGTACAGAAAGCTTCACAGGAAAAAGCAAAAGTACTAAACAGATTAGGAATAGGCTCAGAAAGAGATAAAAAGGAATTAGTACTAAAAGAATTATAGAATTACTTAGACAGGTTTGATAAAGATAAAGTAGATAGATTACTAAAGCATTCCAGATGGGACATGAATATCAAATTAAAGGAAGGAGCAGAATTACCTAAAATGTGTCTAGTATATTCTCTAACTCCTGTAGAACAAGAAGTAGTAGAGGAATTCATACAGGAAAACTTAAAGAAAGGATACATTAGAGAAAGTCATTCTAAAATTGTATTACTAGTATTCTTTATAGGTAAAAAGGATTCAGGAGTAAGGATGGTTATAAACTATAGGAAATTAAATCAGATTACAGAACCTGATCCATTTCCTATACTTATAATACACACATTACTAGACTATTTAAAGGAAGCAAAATGGTTTACAACTCTTAACCTACCTTAAAAGTGGATATAACAATATTAGGATAAAACAAGGACAAGAATACTTACAAGCCTTTAGAACACATAAAGGATTGTATGAACTACTAGTAATACAATTTAGAATAATGAATGTACTAGTAGTATTTCAGAGAGTTATGAATCAACTCTTTAAAGAATTAATAAGTAAAGGGATAGTAATATATTTAGATAATATTATTATCTATACTCAAACACAAAAGGAGCTATTAGAGCTAACTAAAAGGGTGCTACAATTATTAAGGAAAGCAGACTTTTATTATAAACTAGAAAAGTGTTTCTTTAATAAACAAGAATTAGACTACTTAGGTTTTGTAGTCAATCAAGATAGACTAAAAGCAGATCCTTACAAGATAAAAGCTATATTAGAATAGTCTAGACCTCTAACAAAGAGAGATATTAGGAAAATACTAGAATTCTTTAATTTCTACAAGAAATTTGTAGAAGACTATTCTGGAAAAGTAAAACCATTATCAAGTTTACTATTATAGAAAAGAACTTTTATATAGGGAGACACTCAAGAAGCCTCTTTTAAAGCTATAAAAGAAGCATTTGCTAAAGTACTAGTATTAGTAAGGCCAAACTATGAAAAGCAGTTTATAGTAGAAACTAATGTATCAGATTTTGTATGCTTAGTAATACTATCACAAGAACAGGAAGATAAAGAACTACATTCTATAGCTTATTATTCTTCAACTTTTAGTAAACAGGAAAGAAATTATACAGTACTAGATAAGGAATTATATACTATTATAAAAGTATTAGCAAACTGAAGACATTATTTAGAAGGAGCCAAACATCAAATTAGAATAATAACTAACTAATCTAATTTGAAAACCTTTCAAAACAAAAAGCAATTAAACAGAAGACAAGTAAGATGAGTACTAGAACTAAGTAGATACAACTTCAAAATAGAATACAGAGCAGGGAAGAAAAATAGAGTAGATACACTCTCTAGAAGACCTGACTATAAGCTAGAAGAAAAGGATAATCAGGAAGTTGTATTACTCTCTCAGGAAATGTTCAAAGAGTCAGAAATACATATCAAAATAATGACTGTAGAAGAAACTACAGAAACAGACTTAGGAACTAATTACAGTAATAAAATACTGTTACTAAAAGAAGGTAAACAGGAAGAAAAAGTCAGAATTATTTAACAATATTATGATAGTGTTATAACTGGACATCCAGGACTCAGAAAGACTTTGGAATTAGTAAAGAGAACATATTATTAGTTAGGAATAACTAACTAAATAAAAGAATATGTAGATACTTGTGTAATATGTTAAAAGACAAAACACAAGAGAGGAAAAACACAACCACTATTACAACTATTAAAAATTCCAACAGGACCCTAGGAACATGTTACAGCAGATTTTATAACAGGACTACTAATTACACAAACTAGTAAAGATGTAGTACTAATAATTGTAGATAGATTTTCAAAGATAGGAATTTTTATTCCTTATAAAAAGGAAATAGATTCTAAAGAAACAGTAAAGTTATTTATACAACATGTTTTCTCAAAACATAGATTACCTTTGAAAATAACTACAGATAGAGGACCACAATTTGCTAGTAACTTTACTAAGTAAATATGTGTACAACTAGGTATTAAACAAGTATTATTAACTACTTACTATCTAGAAACAGATAGGCAAAGAGAGAGAGTAAATCAGGAATTAGAACAGTATCTAAGGTGTTATGTTAATTACAGACAGGAAGGTTAGGAGGAGTTTATTCCAACAGCAGAATTTACCTATAATAATAAGTAGTATTCTGCTACTAAACATACACCTTTTTACCTGATATATGGAAAGTATCCTAATATGACTTTTAACTATAAAAAGTCAAATGTAGAGGAAGCAAACAAATACTTAGAAGAAATAAAGATAGTACAAGCTAATACTAAGGAAGTAATAGAGAAATCACAAGAACAAATGAAAAAGTATACTGACAAACACAGAGGAAATCTTCCAGAATTAAAGGAAGGAGATTTAGTTTTACTAGATAGTAAAAACTTAAATCTAGTAGTACTAACTAGAAAGTTAGCAAACAGGTACATAGGACTATTTGAAATAGAAAAACAAATAGGGATAGTAAATTACAAATTAAAACTACTAGAAGGGATAAACATTCATCCAGTTTTCTACTCAGGATTGTTAATACCTTACAGAGAAAAGGAATATCTAGGAAGACAAGTGTATACTAATCCAGACCCAGAGTTAATCAATAAGGAATAGGAATACACAGTAGAAAACATACTAGATAGTAGGAAGAGGAGGAACAAATATTAATATTTGATCAAATGGTTAGACTATCCAAACATAGACAATACTTGAGAACCATTTAGAAAAGGATTAACTAATTTAGCAAAGTTAATCAGGGAATTTCATATAAATCATTCAACAGTAGTAAAGCTACCACATCTAGAAAACTAGTTAACAAAAAGACTAGAGTATAGTTTACTAATAAGTAAAAGGATACTAGTTAAAGAACAGAATACAGGAGAGATAATTCTACAAGAAGAGTAAATGTAGAAAGATTGGATGAAAAAGAAATCAGAGTCTTCAGAATACTTTAGTATTCTAGCTTCAGATTCAAGTACAAAAGAAATTAGAGAAGGGTTAGAAAAACTTCAGCTAAACAATAAACCTACTATAGAAAACCAATCTCTAACAACAAAAAGGAGACAAACAAGTAATTACAAGAGATAGTAACCTTAGAAAAAGAGGAACAATACTTAGGACACAGAAGAATCTGAAGAAGACAATAGTACATACTATATAAAAACATTACAGTTAGAAGAGGAACACACTAATTGTGAGGAAGAGTATAGTAAAATGAAGGAACACAATACTATACTAGGAGATTCTATTATACAACAACTTGAAAGACAATAGTAAATACAACTACAGTTCACTTAAGAAGATATAAACAATATTATGAATCTAGATAGAATACTAAGAGCTCTTATTGAACAAATAAGACAAAAATACATAGTACAGTATAAAGAAGTAGAAGTAGTCAACAAACTATGAGTCAGAAGAACATAGGAAATAATTATGAGTAGTTACTTTTTAAAAGCAAAAAGTAAGGAAGACAAGAACTTCTTAAAGGAAACTATTAAAAAGAGAGTCACTCCTATAGGAGGAGATAACAGACTCTAGATAAGGTAAAAGGTATAATAGAAGAGGGTTCTGAATAAGATATTAAACTGTTCCTATAATAAATCTAAGGGAAAAGAGATTGTTATAGTAAGAAAGTCCTGAATAGGACTCTAAACTGTTCCTATAATACATCTGAAGGTACTAGATTATTATAGTACAGTAGCTCTTAACTAAGTAAGTAATGTTCTGAACAAGACATTAAACTATTCTTATAACAAATCTGAAGTACTAGACTGTTATAACAACATAATTTGAGTAAATCAGAAAATTACTCCTAATACAAGGATAAAAAAGGGTATTAGTATATTATATGTCTCCTCCACATACACAAGAACATATAATAAGGTACTCTAAACACACTATTAGATTGTGCTCTGGATTAGGAAATCCCTAATTGTCTTATATAGAGTTACTACACTTGGAATGTCTCAGACTATCAGACTTCACTATGTAGTATATAAGGTAGAAACTTGCTTAATGTCTTAATAAGAGAGAGTACTTAGAGTACTCCTACTATACTAGTTAAAAGGTTATAAGCCTTAGTACCTATTGAATGCTCTCACACACTTACTCTTACAGAATGCCTTTGCCTCCTACTAGACTACTAAGCCCTAGACCTCCCTCTCCCCCTAAACCTATTACAATGTTGTCTACAATGTATACCTTTGTTAATACTATAATGAAGGACTCTAACATTATAAAGTTCTTTGAGGGAACAGAAAAGTTGGCTAGTGTAAAGGGATACAAGATATGGTACTTACACATACACAGTACACTTGCTGCCATAATGCTCTTAGACTATCTAGAGCACAATCCCCCTTCCTCTAATGATGCTAGCATATGTACAGACAATGTTTTGTATTATTGTATAATGAAAACAATAACTAATACAATTTATACAAACTTTACAATACATACAAGTGTTAGAAGTCTTATAAAGGTGCTGAAACTCCTGTAAAGTGTCTAAGAGAAGATCACAGGTGATTTGTTAAGTTTGAAGGGGAGCTAAACCATGAGTCTTAGGAGACTAGAGTGGTTCCAAACAGGTGCAAGTTCTTCCAGCACAGTTGCAACCTCAGAAGAGTGATGTGAATAACAGAAAGTGCACTTTGCAAAGCACACAACAAACAATCTGATACAGAAAACAACAAAGACTAAAAAACTATGCCTCATGCTAGAGGACTTTGAGACAAGAGACAAGAGCTAAATCAATAGGTGAACTACCTGAATTCCCCCTGTATCTAGTATATGAGTAGCTGTATTTATAGTTTTCTGAGTTCTGGAAAAGCATAGTACTAACAGGGAAATGTCATGACTGAACAAAAGAAAATTAACAAAATATACAAGAATAAATAAGAGAACCTTTTGCCAGAGGTTGGAAGAAAATAGGGTGAAAATGCATGAGGAAAATTTAAGTGGTCTGCATTCTAGCCACAGGAAATGTTATGCAAAAGGGAAAAGCAAGATTTACATTGAAAGAAGTAGAAGGTTCTCATACTGTTATCATCTGATTGGTACAGACAAAGTGTGGAGAGTTCTGAGATTTCCAGCAGTCTCCTGAGATCAACACTTTGATTGCCCTAATGTCCTATCTGATTGGAAGATTGTAGTACTTTAATCTGGGCAATAATAATGTAATGGTTTGCTGAGCCACTCACTATGACACAACTTGTGTTCTGAGCCCATAATAAGTATGTGATCCATACATCCTGTGGAGAAAACAATGTGTGTAAGCCAATTCTAAGACTGTACACTCTTACAGTTCTGTTTGCAAATGCTTGTAATGTAGAATAGTTAGGTGTTCTCAGAGTAGGCTTCTATGAGTCACATGGGTGTTTGGAATTGATTGCTGTGATTGTCTGTATGTAATGTACAGTTCTTAGTGTAATGCTAATTGTTTCATCTCCCAGCACATCTACTTGTGACTGTCTATAGTCACATGGTTGATTTAATGATTGGCAGGCTGAATGTAAGTTCTGTATGTGTGTGAACATTATCACTTATTCTTCCTGCTTCCTTCTATCACTCTTACCATGTTATTACTACTCCCTAGCAAATCCAACAGTAAGTGTTACACTCTTTTCCACTCTTTTTATACTGATTTTGTGATTTTCCTCAGAAATTGTACACACAACAACATAGTAGCCAGTAAGGGAATGGATGTGAATGACAAGCTAGTCAAACATATACTTAGTGAGTACCTCTGTAAAGTGTATTGTCTCTAGCTCATATGCTAATGTACTCTACAGGTTCTGACACAGAAAACAAACCAGAGGACAAGGTTACAAAGGAGGAAACTAACAGATTGACTATGGATCCTGAGTCTGAAGACAAAGAGAGCTCAGACAATAACACTCACAATGACAATGATTTAGAGGGTAAGGAGGTTTTGTCTGTACTAGTAGAGGGTCAATCTAGTAGTAAGTCTCCTATTTCCTGATTTCTAATCTGTTTACTAATACAGAACATCTTGTAGATTGTAAGGCAACAGTAGAGGAGCTCACAAAAGCAAAGGAGGACAAAGCTACTACTAGGGCTAAAGTAAAGGCAGAGGCTAAGAAAGTAATACAGGCTAAGGTTAAGGAAGAGACTCAGACTAAGGTAAAGAAGGAGAAGGAGAGGGGAAAGGAGAAGGAGAAGGAGAGGGAGAGGGAGAAGAAGAAGGAGAAGGAGAAGGAGAAGGAGAAGGCTACAGCCTTAGTATAGTTGGTAACAAAGTAGAAGGATAGGAAGGAAAAGGAGGGGTCTAAAGGTATGTGTGTAAGTATAGTTTACAATTATGTACAATAAACTAACTGTTTACACAGGTTCTAATACTGTTACAAACACAGAAAGGTTGAAGGTGGTAGTAGAAAAGGGGAACAAGCCAGGTATGAATTAAACATATGGTTAACAAATTGTGTACTACTAATGTTGTCTTTACTTAGTTCCTAAAGAAGTTGTAAAACCAGAAAAGAAAAAGCCAGTCATAGAGAAAGAGAAGGTTGACACAAGAAGGGATGGGAAGGAGAAATGAGTCATAGTCAGTAAGTACAAGTATGGCTAATGAATTGTGCTAAGCTAATACAATGTTTCTCCTAGTTCCTCAAGTAGTTACAAAGTCAGAAAAGAAGAAAGAGGACAAAAGTAAGGAAAGAGGTAATGTGGATGAGGGGTAGTTGATTTTCTGAGTATACTGACTCTATTTTGTTGTCTAGAGCCAGTACTAGTACTCTTAAGCAAGAAGTGCACCATTATAGAGGTAGAGATTCTAGTCTCTAGCAAGGAAATGTGTGCAAAAAACTGGAAGGTTGTAGTAGAGTCTTCAAGCAAGGAGGACAAGAATATCCCTCCAGATTGGGCAGAGGGAATAGTCTTCCACACACTCAAGTGTGTAAAGTGTGTAGAGAGGTACAAGGGTCCTTAGGGATCTACTTGCTAGACTGTAATAGATTAGCTATACTATAGTAATCCAAGTAAGTCCATTTCAATCTTATTTTTGACTGTGTCAATAGTGATCATTTGTATAGAAAACTAGTACATAGTATACATATTCTGCTACTCTAGATGTAGCCTGAAGGGAATCCAGTGTAAGACTAGGGGGCAAACTACAGAATTGTACAGTACAACTCAGAACCTACATTCTGTCATCCCTCTGATCATACATAGTAAAGCTAGAACAGTCTGCAACCTCTACTCACAGATGACTAAGGAGCTGAACAACCTAGAGTTGCAGCTGATAATGATGAAGAACAAGTTTGATACAAAGATCATAGCTCTAAGGCAGAGTATCAACTTCTTAGCCATAGTAGTAAAAGCCTCTGTAGATAGTAGGGTGGAAGAGTTAGAGTAGAAAATAGAACAGGGTAGAAAGTAGAGAAATAAAAGTCCAGTTTTGTTTTTTTTTTATGAAAAAAACCAGAAACATAAGGAATAAACAGAATGGAACAGAAATGGATAGAATGGATAAGAAAATAGATAAAATAGAGAGTTAAGAGGAATAGAATGGATGGATGGATATTTTTATGATTTATGTATAGAACTAGTGGAATAGGATAGGAATAGGTGGAAAAGAATCATAATTTGTATAAAGGTTTATATGCTTATAGAATGTTGTATAAGCTTTTTGCAATTTATTGTAAATGAGAAGGAATGTAACAGAAGATTAGAAGTATGTGAATATAAAATGTAACAAAGCATAAGGAACTACAGTTGAACACAGTATTTACAGATTTACACAACTGTTAGGTGTTGTTAGTAGGGAATCAACCCCTATGTTTTAGTTTCCTGTACAAGACTGGGAGGGTATATTGAAAAATTGCACATTCTTGGATCAGGAGTCCATGACTTCTCTGCTTGGTTCTACTTCAAGTGTAGCATCCAAAGTACAGTCATCTAGATCATCCATATCCTTGCAACTAGTCCTGTGCAGCTCTGTGTCTTCCAGCATTAGTTCCACTGTATCAATGAGACACAAGATAGGAACTGTTAAATGTGAACACAGAAAATACAGAATTAAGCAAAATGCTGTAATACATAACTTGGCTACTGCTCTATCCAGTTCTGCTACAACATAAGTGTTTCCTTTCATTCTTCACACTACTACAAACAGTCCAATGTATTACAGTTTCATCTTTCGTCCTAAGTCATTGCTCACTTTCGAATTGCAGATTAGCACTAGTACACCTGGAGCAAAGTTGTAGTCCTTGATCTGATTACAATTGACTTCTGTAAAATGCTTTACATATCTTTTGCAGGCTTTCTGTACACATTCTATCATTTGCATAAGGTTGTCTGGTCTCTTCTACAATTGTCACACTTGTATCACTATTAGTTCCTCTGTTGTTAGTGGCAATCCTTCAGGTGGAACCAAATA
This sequence comes from Fomitiporia mediterranea MF3/22, assembly GCF_000271605.1. NCBI lineage: Eukaryota > Fungi > Basidiomycota > Agaricomycetes > Hymenochaetales > Hymenochaetaceae > Fomitiporia > Fomitiporia mediterranea. The sequence continues at coordinate 232,552 of NW_006760388.1, forward strand.
TGTTGCCTTGTTCAGGTCAAACAGTAATATTGGCTCTACTCTATGAACAAGGTAATAAGGAGAATATCCAGTTGCTTTCTGAATTGTAATCCACTCTGCCCAGAACACAGAATGTGTGTACTTATACTAATGTCCAATATTGTCTCCTACTGTCTTCACAATTGCTTCCTGTACATCCAAGTGTTTCCACTCAATAATTCTGTTTGTGCAGGAGTTATATGCAGAAATCCAAATATGATTAATGTGGTACTGTTCTTGCAAATAGTCCAGCACTACAACATAAGGTGTTCTGTTGTCCATTACAAGCTTGGGACATGCCCTGTATCAGCATAGAAGTTCCTCAAAGATGAACTGTCCTATTGTCCTTCTGTTCTCTGCACAAAGCATGCAAAACTCTGGATACCCTGATAACAAACAGTGTGTGTACACAATATATCAGAATCTTCCTACTTTCAGCATAACCTTTGTATCTATGTGGATCTTTTGGAAAAGCAGTACAATCTCCAGAATACTTGGTGGAATCAGCACTTGTTGTATCTGCTGAGTCTGACATGTATGACAAGTCCTAATGAAGTACTTAACATCTTCTGTAAGAGATGGCCACCAGAACTGATCTAGTAAACAGGCTTGTACTACAAAGATTCCCTTGTGTTCTAAGTCTTTGTGTGCTATCCTAACCAACTCCCATCTCCTGTCCTTATCCAGCACAATCTAATGCTTTCCTTCAGGACCTCAACACTAAATCTTATTGTTCTGTACAAAGAACTGTACTGTATATTGTATAAACATTAGAAAATCAGCATCTGCAATTCTGCTTGGTTTGTAGAGCAAGCCAAGATACTCTTTCACAGCCTTCAGTCTTGCTTCTTGCCTTTCAGTAGTTGGTGATTGTGGAAATCGTTCTACTATTGTGTCCAAACCCTCAGTCTTGTTACTGTGAATACTGTACACAACCCCTATCAGCTCTAGATTGTCACCTTCTGCTTTGTCATCTGCTCCCTCTACCTGCTTAGTTCCTACAACTCCACAAGACTCTCCTCCAGGTTCCTGCTCCTGTAGCCCTTTGTCTACTTCATCTTCTGCTCTTCCATGTTCTAGATCAGGTTGTTCCAGTCTATCTCAATGTATCCAATTCTAGTTCCCTTTTAGAATAACAACTTCTGGGAATAATCTACATTACAGTCTGCTGGAACATGTTGCCTGTAGTACATCCTTGTTTACTTGAAATGATTCGTTAATAATGTCATTGTGTGTCTCCCAGCACATTGCATCTGAAACCTGGGACTGTGTTTCTACACACTTGACTAACAAAGCTTTGTGTTCTGTAGACCTGTGAGTTTCTAGCTGATGTCTGTGTTGTATAGATTCTATTTCCACTGTATAAAATCTGTATGACTTGTCAATCCAGTCTTCATAAGTGTTGTTGTCTGGGGGGTCTTTGGGTGCTACTCAGTGTTGCAATAATCTGTCTGTACACTTGAAGTCTGATGTAGGAATGTGACAGAACTCAAAATCGAATAGCAAAATACTAGCTATCTAGCAATTGATCATAGCATTGGGCTGTAGGTCAGGCTTATTAATCATTCCCTTTACATATGAAGCATCCATTTCCACAATTAATTTCTTGACACCTATAAGATATATGCACAATGTGTAAAGTGCATGATAAAGTCTGAACAGCTCTATTTTTGCTTACAAATATTGTGCTTACATTGTGTTCCAGTTAATCAATCCAAATTGATTTATTCTCTGTTTGTAATCTGGGTGCTCCTGACCAATATACTATTCTACTCTAATGATAGACAAATCTACTGTCAAAACTACTGGATACTCTGACTCATAGTCAATTAGTGTTAGTGTAGGGCAATGTAAAACTGCTTCCTTGAGTGTGTCCATAGATTTCTGTGCTTTGTCATTCTAATTGAATATCAAGTTCTTTTGTGTGAGTTGATTGAGTAGTTGTACTAACTTTGCATAATTTCAAATAAAAACACAAAGCACTCCTACTGTTCTAAGAAATCCCTGTACTTCTGTAACACTCTTGTAAGGCAGCCAATCCCTAACCTTCTGTATTTGCAATTCTTCAGCCTCTCTCCCCAAATATGTCAGCTTATGCCTAACAAATATTGTGGATTTGTTACAAAGCATTATCTTCTTTCCAGAAAATGTCCCTCCTACAGCTTTCACTCTCTACAAAATCCAGTTTACATTCATCAGATACTTGTAAACAAACTTCTGTACTCCCTTGTTCTTGGGAAGTGTTTCCTCTGTTCTGTCTGCTTTCTCATATCTTAAGTAGGGTCCAATTACTGGAACATTGTCTGTGTATAGGTTTGTAACATCTAGAATCTTGTTGTAAAGAATAAACACTAAGTCATTATACAGAATCTGTACTGAGTTAGTGTAACCTATTAGTAATACTGTCAAGCAAAACATCCCTAGAGGCATCTGGAACATTGTCAGATCTCTAGACTACTCATCCAAACTCCTCTAATCAAATACAATATGCAAATCGAGTTGTGTATAGTATGTACAACCTCTACAGCTTTCTATGATTAGTTCCATGTTTAGTGGAACAGCTGTGTCCTTTATTGTAACTGTGTTTAACCTCTGCAAATCAATAATAAATCACAAGGATACTCTGTCTTTCTTTGTGATGCAAAACCATTACAATCAATAGGAGGAATTCAACAGTTCTATCACTCTGTTACACAACTTCTCCTTCAACAACTTAATCACCCTCTTCTCAATTCTGTATACAATCAGAATACTTTTCTCTACCCATAGTACATGCTCTACAGTCAGAATTCGAATAGGATCAAAGTATGTAGGGTCCAATGTTCCTTGCTCCTCTTCTGTCCATACAAATGCTTCTGACTATAGTATTAATAGGTTCTCTGTAAGCTTCCATTCTTCCAGCCATAGGAATCCTGATTGCAATTCTCTAATTGCTCACATCTGTTCTTCTGTAAGTCAGCTAGTAGGCACAAAGGGCTGTAGTATTGTCAGTAATATAGGCATCCTGGTTAGGGGATTAGGGTGTTGTTGTCTGACTATACAGAACTCCTCTGGAAGTACTCTAGGTATGAGGCACACCTTATTTGCAACTTTCTTGTAAGCCTACAAAACTGTGTTGAGTTTGTCATCTGGTGTATCAAGAATTACTGACTTCTATGACTCTGCTGCCTCTATCATCCATGATTCTGTGACTCATGATCCCTGACTGGAATCCTGTATCACATTTACCCTACTTCCTTTACCTCTTCCTCCATATAGAATGATTGTCTTACTATTACTCTTCTGCTTGTTCATTCCCAATCTGCTTGTCATATGTGTATCTCCCTAGAATTGCAGTGTTTCTGGTTCCTTAACACTTCTCAAAAATCTGTCTCTAGCTTGTATTGTAGTGCCTACACTCTGGTAGACAGAGACTACCTCCTAGACAGATCATTCAGGTCCCAAAGTGTTATGTACTGCTCCCTATTTGCAAAATCTTTAGTTTCACATTCTGTAGTCACAAAGAACAGTCTACCTAGCAAGATCCTAAACAGAGCTTTCTACACAACTTGTACTGTAATATTTATACAAAGTATTTCTATAGAGAGTCACAACCTCAGAATCTGTCCTACAGTCAATCCCTGACTAGTGTCTACTGTTTCAAGCATAATGGCCATATTACAATCTAACAGAATCTTTAATGCTTCCTATACATCAGCTCAAACTATGTTTATGCTTGATCCCTGGTCCAGCACACAATCTACCTCAATTTTTCTGTCTACTATTACCTCAAGTGTACAGAGTAGAAGCAAATAGTTAACTTCTGCTAACATGTTACAATACTACTGTAGCACACTATTGTTTGATCCTACAACAGGCAGTTCTCCACTGTAGAACACAGTGTTTCTATCTGTTCAGTACCTCAATGTTACTAATTTGCAAGTCTTCTTCTGAAGCTCTGAAGACAATGCAAGCAACTCCTACTGTATAATACACACTTCCTAGTCTAAGCTGTGATCTAAAACTCTTCCAGCTATTTCTGAGTCCTCAATTAGTGTAATGTAGTAGTACAGGTACTCCTTCATCCTAGTTGTGTCTTACTGTGTACTTGCTAGCACTAGTCTAATATCTGTAGGTTTTGCTACTTTGTAATTACACCCTTGCTTTCCCTTCCCCTTTGTATCCTTTGCTTTAGATTGTTCTACAACCTTCTTACAGGCTTCTCTAAGCATTACTTCAAGCCTTTTGAGCTCTGCAAGGTTCTCCACCTCCTCCTCTTCTTCTTCATCAACCTCTACCATTGTAACTGGTACAGGAGCTCCTAGACTGTGTACTACAACTGGTACAGCCTCTATGAAACTAACAGAGTACATTTGTAACAATAGAAAGTGGCTATCAACCTTTTCCTTCAAGGTCTGCCCTATCCTAGAAATGGCATTTCTGTTGGCCATAATAATTTTATTGTTTGAGCTCTACATACACTTCCTGTTTGTAATGTATTCTAACACTTTTGAGCAACTGTATATAAAATGTCCAGATTCTCCACAAAATGTGCAACTTCTGTTTCCTGATCCTCCACCTGAACCTCTACTGTATCCTCCTCCTCCTAATCTTAGGCCTTGCTTTATTGACTCTACTTGCAATTATAGACTCTAAAGTGCTTCCACAATACTTGTCAAATTAACTTCTTCCTGTTTGACTAGAATCACAGACTGACTCACAAGTGTATCCAATCCACTAACTACTGTGAGTGTAGATCCCCTGAGGATCAACCCTGCTGTAGCTACAACTTGTATAATATTGTACACAAGTCTGTCCTCATAGTTCAGATACTTGATTTCTAACTTCTGTATTAGCTTTTCTGTGATTGCTCCATAGAACACACACAGAAAAACACAGTAAGATTCCTCTAGTGATAGCTTATTGTTAGTTGTCAAATAGGTTGCTATGAGTGTAAACTCTCAGTGGTATGTTCCCAAATTGTCCCTATTTGTAATTCCTCTCTCTGCCCATTTCTGTACTACAGTATCCAAGTCACTTCTAGCATATTGTGCTCCTGTCTTGAGACTCAGGTAATATGCAATTACTCCCATCTTAAATGTATCCCAAAATGTTTTATCCACATTATCCTACAAATCCTCCACTTCTACAGGCACATACTTTATTGTAAGCAGAATAATATCCACTCTAGCTATGTTGCATTTGTTTACAAGACTTTCTACATCTGCAAAATACCTCTGCAATTCTTAGGGCTTGGTTCTGTCAAAGGACAGTGTATTACATGCTCTGCAATAAGGCAGCTTTGGAATGTTCAATGTGGCCATTAGCTACACTACCAGTCTTGGTTGTAATAGAATTTGCACATTTACTTGTAGTTGCTAAAGTAGTTGCACATTACTTGCAAGTTACTGTTACTGTAATTGGAGCTGTGTTGCTAACAATACACTAGTCACTAGTGTGAGTGAAGATACTGGCTGCTGGATTGTCTCTGTTTCCTGTAGAGACAACTGTACTCTTCTGCAACACAGCATGCTAGTTACAGTCAGTTGTGATGTTGATGTGATTTGGGAAAGTTGCAGGGTAGCTAGCAATCCTGTATACAATTCTGGGGACATGAATTGTAGTAGTTTGTTGCAAATTCAGAAATCGATTATTTAGGGATTGAGTGATGTTACTACAAGGTCTTCTTCTTCCTCCTCTTTATTACTGACTTGAGCACTCTACTGTTCTGATAGTGTTCCTAAGGTTTCTGCAATATCAGATTCTGTACTTCCAGTGTTTAGACTATTGAACGTTTCACAGTACAATTAGATTCTAGCAGATCTGCATGTTCTGCTCAATACAGGTACTAGTGCTGACTGTGACTGAGTTGACCTAAGCCTATGGGCTAGTGTCTGATAAACCTGTTTAGGATGCTGAGAACTGTTGGAACTTGTGTTGTTTAACTATAGAAACCCCTCTCACAGTGGGCTCCAGATGAAACTCCTGTAAAGTGTCTAAGAGAAGATTACAGGTGATTTGTTAAGTTTGAGGGGGAGCTAAACCACAAGTCTTAGGAGACTAGAGTGGTTCTGAATGGGTGTGAGTTCTTCTAGCACAGTTGTGACCTCAGAAGAGTGATGTGAATAACAGAAAGTGTACTTTGCAAAGCACACAACAAATGGTCTGATATGGAAAACAACAAAGACTAAAAAACTATGCCTCATGCTAGAGGACTTTGAGACAAGAGACAAGAGCTAAATCAATGGGTGAACTACCTGAATTCCCCCCATATCTAGTACATGAGTAGCTGTATTTATAGTTTTCTGAGTTCCAGAAAAGCATAGTACTAACAGGGAAATGTCATGACTGAACAAAAGAAAATTAACAAAATATACAAGAAC
>NW_006760388.1:240495-246569 GCF_000271605.1 Fomitiporia mediterranea MF3/22
GCTAGAGTCTGCAATTGTAGAAGTCTCAGTATCAAGTTCTAACAGCTTACCCATTCAATCTGCTCTATCTGCTGAATCTGCTCTATCTACTGAATCTAATGTATTTTCAGCATTAAAAGTACAAGAGGATAGTGTCATACAAGTAGACAACTTTATGAACTCATTTGACAATATGAAAGAAGTCATTAAGGAGTTTAATTACAATCCAAACATATGTATTAATACAATATGTTGTAATGATACTAAACTAATACATTGTATTAATATATTAGACTCTAGTACAAATGTACACACTACTCTATACTTGTTCTGTCTTACAAATGTTCAGAACTCAACCCTAATAAACATTACAATTGTGAATAAATTGTCATTCACACTTAGTAAAAGTGGAGTGATGACATTTAACATAAAACTATGAGACAAAGCTAATGAGCATACTAAGGTGAATACAATTTCACTATAAAACATATACTATCATCCCAATCTGAACTTTATGCTTGTTAGTAAAGCACTATTATACAAAGCAGGATATGTTTTAACAAAAACAAACAATGAATGTATTATTTATTCTCCTACTCATACAAAGATTAGTGAAATACATGTACAAAATAACTTGTATATGATAGTTTCTCATCATAATAAACAATCTATTAATGTAATCACTATTGTTGATTTACATTGATGAATGGGTCATATCAATTTCAATTACTTACACAAACTCATACAAGAGTATCCTGAGATTATAAGTCAAAGGATAACAGATGATAAAAATGTACAGTGTACAGATTGTATCAAAGCAAACATACAATACAATGAAATACCAAAAATACAAACAACACCTCTTGTACAATCTTATAGAGATCATCTCCATATTAATATTTAGGGACCTGCCCTAGTACAAGCTTACAGTAAGTACAAATATCTTTTTACCATTGTAGATAACACTACACAATGGGTAACTATACTACCTATACAGTATAAAAGCAATGCTTTCACAGAATATGTAAAGCATACAACAAGACTATTTATACAGTATAGTATAAGAGTTAAAACTCTCTAAAGTGATAACAATACAGTGTTCCTAAGTAAAGACTTTACTACATATATTGAAAGTCAAGGAACAATACATAGATTAATAGTACACAATACACTATAGTAGAACAGAGTTACAGAATGTATGTATAAGACTATCTTTAACAGTGTATGTATGTATCTGTTATCAGCAAAGTTACCTATGAAATTCTGGGTATATGTAGTACAATATCAAACATTTATTCATAACAGAACACTAAGAGTTGCTATTAATTTTGTAACACCATATTACAAACAGTATAATGAACATTATCAAATAGATAATATACAAGAATTCAGTACATATTGTATCATACAGAACAAATGAACACATAAACTACAACCTAGAGGCTAATACACACAATGGCTAGGTTATGATAATGACAGTAAAGGTCACTTAGTGTGCCATGATAATAAAATTACTGTTAAACACAATGTACAATTCATAGACAAACTAATGTCTAGGATTGAAGGGGAGAATAATCATAATGATAATACATCAAACAATAATAAAACTCTTCCTAATAACAATAATAAAGATAAAGAACCTGTCATACAATACTCTACACAAGAGCAAAGACTGGTTAAACAAACTATAGGTTTAAATTACAAAGACAATATAAACCTAACTATGTATCTAACAGAATTTAACAAATTCCTCAATAAAGTCTATAATGATCCATTAATGTATTACAATACTATAACACATATAGACAAAGAACAGTAGATCAAAGCTATGAAGGATGAAATACAGTCACTTCAACAACAAAACACATGGATATATACTATCCCCTCTATGAATACAAATATAATTAGAACAAAATTTGTCTATAAAATCAAAAGACTGGCTAACAGCCAAATAGACAAATACAAAGCACAATTTGTAGTGTAAGGATACACTCAAAAGAATAGAATAGACTTCTATTCTGATGACTTATTTGCTCTAGTAACAAAACTATCAACAGTATGATTATTGTTATCTTGGGCAGCATCTAAGAACTATGAAATACATCAGATAGATGTAAAATCCACATATCTTTACAGAGAACTAAATGAGGACAAACTCATTTATGTAAAACTGCCACCAGGTAGGCTACTTATGGATATTAAACCTGGACAGGCATTACACTTAAATAAAGCATTATACAGATTGAAACAAGCAGGTAGACAATAGTACAAGAAGATTACTGAACTACTGCTTAAGATCAGATTAGAATGAGCTAATTATAATCACACTGTATTTTACAAGAAACAAAATAATAAAACAATTCTTGTAACATTTATGTACATTAACAATATTACAATTATTAGTGAAACTATTGCTATAATAACAGTATTTAAACATGTATTAAGACAACACATTACATTTACTGACAGTAATGAAATACATTAGTTACTTAGTATTGAAATAAGCTGAGATAGACCTTAACAAATGATTAGCTTACAGTAAAAGTATTATATTGAAAGTATAATCAAGCATTACCACTTTGAAAACAAAAAGGCACTACAAACACCTATTACTCCTGGAATAGATCTATCTAACAATACAAACAATACATACAATACAAATGAAAGTAATAATGAAACAATACTATACATAAATATGGTAGGATTGTTAAGATATGTTACAGATTGTACACAGCCAGACATATCTTATATTACTAGGCAATTAGTACACTACTTACAAAAGCCCTAAACACATTACTACAAAGTAGTGAAACATTACTTTACATATTTAAAATATACAACAAATTGTTGGCTTCAACTTGGAAGCACAAACACCTTAAAACTACAAGGCTATTGTGATACAGACAGACAAATGACAGAAGGACATAAAGTAATAAACAGCTACATCTTTCAATTAGCTAAATCAACTGTATCTTAGTCAAGCAAACAGTAAAACCTGGTACCATTATCTGTTTACAAAGCAGAGTTGTAAGTGCTAGCATATACTACTCAAGAAGCTATTTGACTCAAACAATTTGCTGAAGAAGTACTACAGACTGAATCAGTACCTATTACAATTTATTACAATAATCAAGGTGTAATAAAGACTGTAAAGTCTGACAAAATAACATACAATACTTACACTAAACATCTTGATTTACAAAAAGACTTTGTACAATATTACATTCAAAACAATTATATCAATGTATACTATGTTCAATCACAGAACCAATTAGCAGACATCCTTACAAAAGCTCTCCACATCTTACAGATCAAGCATCTAAACAAACTATTAGGCATACAGTCCTAGTTCTTAATTAATGCTTGAAGGGGAGTATTAGATTACACTCTGGATTAGGAAATCCCCAATTGCCTTATGTAGAGTTACTACACTTAGAATGTCTCAGACTATCAGACTTTACTATGTAGTATATAAGGTAGACACTTGCTTAATGTCTCAATAAGAGAGAGTACTTAGGGCACTCCTACTACACTAGTTAAAACACACCTTCTGAATAGAAGTAAAACTAAAGAGGGTAACTAAACTGGAAACTACAAACAAGAGGGAATAAATTCCTACTAGTTAAATTTGGTCTTTAGAGTGTACTATTTCAGTCAGAGAGTCTAAATACTAGTCAAGCTAGAGCTAGCTAGTAAAGAACTGAGAGGCAGAGGACACATTAGTCCATATTATAGACTAATACTAGAAGCAGAATTATAACAACTAAGGTAAAGGTAGAAGCCCTTTTAATAAGTTAACTAGTTACAACTGTTAAAAGGAAAACTATACTTACAAGTGTGGCTCTCACTTTTCAGTCATAAAAGTAGACTATAAAAATTAACTGAAATGAAAGGAAAAGGCATTTATATTCACTTTAATACAGAATACAAAAGAGGCAGACTATAAAAAAGTAAAGTATCTAAAGGAAAAGATACTAGTATAGGACATACAAAACAAAGGAAACAGAAAGGGGGGAAGGACACAAATCCTACCCAAAATTAAATTCTAGTCTAATTAATTATAAAGTAAGTATTTTACAATAGTAGTAATACTGTTTAAGAAAGTGTTACTTAGGAGGGACTGAATGTTAGGAATTGTAAAATACAGTAACTAAGTTTGGAAAAGCTTAACTCAAGACTTGGAACCAAGTAGTTTATATACAAAACTCTATTAGTTACAAGTCTAGAGATTGGCCAGATCAACTAGGCTACCTTTGTTGTCCTACTTAGTAAGAACTCTAGCTCAGTATTATAAACCTCTAATTATTACTAATAGGTGATCAATCTATTAGTAGAGAGAGGGGACAGGAAGGAGTAAGTACTAAGTTAGTTAGGAAAAGGTAACAAAACCTGTAGACAAGGTCTTTATCTCTCTAAGGTTAAACACATACTCTAGCACAGTATTACTTAATAACCTCAACCAAAGACAAGTCATTTAGAATGCTTGTATAGAGAGGGGATCTGAAAAGAGTATAGTGTTCAGAGTAAGAAGTATAAAGAAAAAGACTAGGAGAAAACCTGAAGAGATAAAAGGAAAATATTATACTTACTTAAGGAGAAACTACATAGCTAGCTAGAAACTCTTTGTACAAAGACAAAGAACTATTAAAGCTAGTAAAGAGTTAGAGCTAATACTCTGAAGCTCTATACTTGAGGAGGACTAGTACTAGTAAAGGAAAGAGAACTGAGAGCTCTAAGGAGAGACTATAGAAAAGTAGTCTCCTTTATACACTTTACTCATATAGATAGGAAAGTAATAAAGTTATAAATATGAGGACTATATAAGAACAACATAAGGAATACATAAGGTAATCTAGAACTTTGGTTGTAAATTCTATGATTGAATACAGAAGTATAAAAGATAAGGCTAGAAGTTAATAAGGATAATTGTCTTCTAAACTAAGTCTATTGAAGAAGACTTAGGGAAAAGATTTAGAACATTAGTTGTTAGTTCTAGAGTGTACACAAGACAGTCTAAAACTTTGGTTGTAAGTTCTAGGGGCAGTACAGAAGTACAGCCTTTTATATTATAAGAGTCATAAGGAGTTATTAGAAGTTATAATACTCTACCTTATAAGAAAGTGTATTACAAACTAGTGTATAGAAAGTACAGGTTGAGTCAGACAGAGTCATAAGAACAATAGAGAGCTCTACTTTATGAGAAAAGTATTATACAGCTTACACAGTATAACTAGTCAGGAGGACTCATAAGGAGTCATTAGAAGTATGAGAGGAAGTATAGAAGATATAATAATATAGTAAAGGAGTCATTAGAAGATTAATCTAAAATATAAGAAGACACAAACTAGTAACAGTAGATTAATAGAAGACACAAACCAGTATAGTATACAGTCTGAAGGATTAGCCAGCTCTACTTTATAGGAACAATAGTAAAAGGAGTTACTAAAGTTACTAGAGTAACATTACTCTAGTAAAAGGTATATAAGGAGGCTAGTTTGACTCTCAAAAGATAGTTTTATCAACTTAAGTTACCTAGTACTTGAAAGTACTCTACTACTAACCTATTAGGCTACACTTACAGTTTAACTAAAGTAGGACTCCTCTACCCTCTCACTCTACAAGTCTACAAGTCTTACCCTCTATACTCTATTCTGTTACTATTTCTAAGGATTAGGACTAGTAAAGTGAGTATATCTTACAAATCTGACAGGACAGTAAGAGTAACAGTTAGCTTAGAAGGGTTTATGTTTACACTACAAAGGAATCAACACTAAACTAAAAAGGGTAATAAATAGAAGAAGGGTGGTAAAAGTTTAAAAGGGTTTAGAAAGTTTAAAATTTAAAAATGTAAAAGAGTTAGGACAAAGAAAAGAGATTAATACAATAGTGTGTACTAATACTCAAAATGTAGGAGAGTTGTAGAGTAGTAATAGGTAGTCTTAATCTAATGTTAGTAACAGTGTAGAGGGAACCTAAAGGCTTAGTAAGGGGACTTAGACTACAACTATTCTACACAACAGAAATACAGAATATAAGTACTAAAACATAGTTAGAACTTACAGAACAGACAGAAAGAGAGAGTAAGACAAAAGTAG
>NW_006760388.1:251554-261518 GCF_000271605.1 Fomitiporia mediterranea MF3/22
CCAATTCTCTGTTCATTTAGCTAATCCATGTGTGGATCAATGTGTTCTAGCATTGACTTCCTGTCTTTCTGTGTCCTTGTCCTTGTGCTAATGTATTCTTTCCTCATGTACCTATCATGTGTCCTGTTTCCTGTAGTACTGATACTGTCTGGTACTGTGAAGTCCTTTGCAAAATCGTTCTGTAGCAATCTATGTAAGAGAAATGTATGTTCAAACATGATTGTATGCTCAAAGAGTGTGTATACAATACAATGTGTGTGCCTCTTGCCCTCTTGTTGAAATATGACTTTATTTTCAGTGTAAAACGTCTGGTACTGTCTTAGAACATATCTGTATTGTCTGGAGAGGTCTTCTGCATGATTTTGTACTTCAAACTGATTGTAACTACTCATTCCTAGAGTAGATTGAACTGTATCATTGTTCAATAGATGTCCTGGAGCTTCCTGATGCTCTATTTCCTTCTGTAGCATTGAAGTATCATGCCTGAATGCTTGAATAGTCTGTTCAATCATTCCTAATTCACTATCACTCTGATATTTGCTGGCTGTATGTGTATTACCTTTGCTTTCTCTTGAAGTGGTGTGATAATCCGTTTGAGCAGATTGAGCAGATTGAGCAGATTGTCTGGGTTCTGAACCTGTTCTCTGGCTTGAAGTCACCCTCTGAACTTCTGTACTTTGTTCCATACGAAGCGTATCCATTCCTGATCTCAGTAGTGTCTTACTATCCTTGTGTTACATAGATTGTAACTGTTTTACATCCTGTAGATTGTAATTGTCATCCTGTAGCTTGAATATCTCGATTCTTACTATGTATCCTGAGTATATACACACTAGCACATCCATTTGAGTGCCTGTGATGTCCATAATACGTCTGATAAAGTATCCTGAGTCTATTCCAATGAATCCTGACTGTCTGAAGGTGTATTTTGCAATGTAATACCTTATGTTCTGCTGTAGATACAATGTATACTATAGATCCTTGTACTTCAAGCTGGTCTCAATGTTTCTGAACAATTCTTCATCATGAACTGAATAGTTTCGTAGTGTAACATTCAATTGTACCTTATAGAACAATGTTCTATGTGAATTACTTCAATCGTGCTCATTACTGACTGTTTCTTCAATCCTGAAGATGGAAATGTCTGTTCTGATGTCAACTGACGTAGTTCCTTTGTAGTACTCAATACTAATCCTGTATCTCTTCCTGTACTGAATAGAATTGACTGTGTATGCATATGTCTGTGTCTTTCTATCACTGTCAATATATCTCCATGCCTGATGCTTATTCTGGAGCAGTATCATCTCATTCTCAATGTATATACACTTTTCCTTGCTCAATGTGCTGATTTCTGTCTTCTGATGTATGATGTAGCCTTCTAACTTAATAGAATACCTGTGTGAATCGTTTAGATTGAAATATTTCTCAGTATCCAAGAGTAGTTGTAGTTTATAGTCCAGTAATGCTTGATAGATTGTCCTGCTCACACAGTTTACTATTTGCATTGTCTTGTAAACCATAATACTATCTGGCTGGTTATACTCTGATCTTCTAACATTCTCAGGTCCTTTCCTAATGTCCTGGTACACATTCCTGTTGTCTGTGAACAGCCTGTATTTCTTAAGAGCATTGTTTCGATTTGTGGCTCTAAGAATTGGTAGTAGTGTCTCTGAAGTGTCCATGTATGCATTGCCTTGTGCCTGTAGTGTCTTAGATTCCTTGAAACAATGGTTGTATGCATGTTTCCTAGTCCTTTCCATGTGCCATGCATATCTGTAGTCTTGTAGAATCCTTTCTACACTGTATGCCTTTGCTCTCAAGTGTAAAATGTCATTGTATGCACTATACAGTTGTCTGTGCCTCAATGTAGCTATCTGGTGCTGTTTCATACAGTTCTGCTTGTTTGCTGTACTATTCCTTAGTCCTGTAGTCCCATAGGGTCTCGAATATCCTGAATTCGCCCTTTCAAATGCATAGTTTGCCTGCCTGAACTTGTGTTCCGTTACTGAATCCTTAGTAGTGCCTTTACAAAGTATCCAAATCAATAAAACATGTATATTGCTGCTAGATATGTAAGAATCTGTGTCATAGTCCGTAATTGACTCCAATTCTATATAGTTCTTACTGTCCAAGTTGTCTGCTAACTTATCTAAAGCAGTGTAACCAATACTGACATTACTAGATGATGAACTATCATCCTGTGCATTGTTCAATGTGATTGTATTACAAGTAGGACAATTCCTGGCTAAGTGATCATCTTGTTTGCAAATGAAACATAGTCCTTTTGCTCTCATTTCGTCCAATTTCGATTGGGAATGATGTTTGAAACCTGTAGTGTACATTCTCTGATGGTTTCCTGTCTCACTTTCATGCTAGTCATTGTTCCTTGATGGATAATACAATTGCCTTGCCTTTCCTTTGGCATTTATGCTGCTTGTATGCATAGTATCCTGACTAGAGTCACTGTGATCTGAATCATTGCTTTCACTATCCTGTAGAGTGAATTGATTGTTTCCTGAATTATCAGAACTGTCTGTATGCAAATAATCACTCTGAGAATCATTACTGTGTCCTTGCAGATGGAATTGATGTCTAGAATCTATGTACCATTTGATTCCTATGGATTCATTTGCTTTCTCAATGCTTTCGAGCCTATCCTTGAAGATTGAATAATCTACAGTGTCTGGATTTAAGCAATCTAATCATAATTGCCTCTGGTACTTGGAATTCAATCCATACCATGCCTGTCTGGTCAAATCTCACTGAGAGATGTCTCCTAGATTTGTAGCTTTCATCTCTAGATCATACAAATAATCCTGAATGTTCCTATTGCCTTGTTTCGAAGTATTGAACTCTTTCCACAGTATTTCAGCAAAGTTGGAAGGGAAACAAAAGTTCATAAGTCCTCTAAAGAATTGAGCAAGTGTCCATCTATGCTCATGGTTCACAATCTTTTGCAAATAGAAATTCATTGCTTTTCCCTTGATAAAACCTGGCATTATCCCTACTTGGCTCTTAGGGAAATGATGAAGTCCTGATTGTTTCATGTACTGATTGACTTCAATAACAAACTTTGTATACTTCTACAAGTCTGGTTCACCTGAGTATGCTGTAGAAGCTATTGGTTCTGCACTGTGCATCTGTATCTTCAATTTGAGGAGTTCCTTGTTCTGTTTCTTCCTCAAGCGTTTCTTGCACTTCTTAGTAGCTTCAGTATCACTCAAATCAATGTCTGATAGTTCAAATAAAGCATTACTTCAATTGTAGTCATTGGATGAAGAGGAATCCGAATTATTGCTGTCTGGGTCTGATCCTAGGTCAAGATTTCCCTTTCTCTGTATCCTGGAGCTCTGTATCACTCTGTATGTGTAGCTATTCTTTGCTAGGCTCTCTGAAGGTCTTACTGATTCAAATCTGCCTTTCTGAACATTATTCAGTGCTTTGCTATGCCTGTGTCCATTGTTTGTTCTTGAACTACAGCTGGAGCTATTCTTATGCTTGCTGTGCTTGATATGTGGCTTTGAACTGTGTAGTTTACTGTACTCTGAATCAATATTGTTCTCACTAATACTACTAGTGTTTGCCTTGCCTGGGACTGCTTTCAATCACAAAGTATTGCTATGGGATTGTTTGTTCCTTTTATTTTTGCAAGGGGTACTCTGATGTCCTGAAAAACTTGGTATTTCCATTTGAGACCACATATATCCAGGTATTTTGCTTTCTCTCTTATTCCTGGACCTGGCTAGGGTGTTGTATCCATTATAGTACTCCTGTACATTGCTCCTGTACAATGTGTAGTCAATATCTACTATGTATGAGGTTAAACACTTGATTTTGTGGGTGTATGCTTGATTTTCACCCTTTGGATCAAGTACTGATCCTTGTAGTTCCAATTTGTGTTCACTTTTGCTATCCTCAAAGTACTGTTCTGTAAATGCAATGTCTGTTTCACTTGGATAGTCTGAATCGATTTCACAATTGTATTGAATGCCTGGCAGTTCTGGTTTTTGTTCTGTTCCTTATACTTTGTGTTTTCCTTTCACTTTACACTTTCCTTTTGCTTTCTGCAAATGCAATCGTTTGTCTGGACTCTTGAGCGTTTCTTCTACACTCTTAGATTGATAGTCCTGATCTCTATTGTCTGTGGGTACTATAGCATGTCTGGCTTTCATTCTGTAGCCTGCCTGAAGCGTTTCATGCTTTTCTGTTGTTATACTATCAAGTCTGCTCTTGTTTGATGAAGGAGTTGCTTTCTCCTCTTCCTGATACATTCCATCAAACTTGTACATTCTCTTATTCAAATCTTCAATGTTTATTGAACTGTGGAATGGGCGGACATGTCCTATGTCTATCTTAATTGCTCTGGCTCTTGCAATGTGTCTGAAGGTCTTACTTGCCTTCTGGAAATCTTGTTCCTCATCAATTCTCTGTAGTTTCGATGCCTGGCTCTCCTAGCCTTGTCTGTTACTCTTTTTCTTTGAGTTCTGGCTGCTTTCTTTGCTGCCTAAAAGGGTCTTAGGTGTCTCATTGCCCTCTACATTACTGTTGTCAATGTGTTTCCATTCTGAAGTAAGTGTGCTCACTGGATACTTATCCATGCTCTCACTGATACTGACTATATACACTCTGTACTCCTTGTATTGGCTGGCAAATTCCTCAATGCTTGCTGTTAGCTCTCTATATCAACTTGGTGAATCCTCAAACTAAATCACCTGTCCTCTATCAAGTGAATCCTCAAACTTGGTAGCCTGAAATTGATTGAGCAAATCCTCAAGCTCAATTGCCTGTACTCAGTGAGTTGAATCCTCAAACTCGACCTTTTGTACTCAATTGGACGAATCCTTGAATCTAATTGCCTGAGTGTTTCTGCTCTTTGTACTGCTATTTACTATTCCTGCAAGCCCAGTAGTGTGAGTACTCACTGGTTTCTGCTCTACAGTATGCATTTGACTAACTATATGTGCTGGTACAGTTACATGCCTTAGTTCTACATTATTGGTATGTACTAGTTCATCAGGGTGCCTCCAGCCTTGTACAGACAAGGACTTATCACCTGGTATAGGTTCATCAGGTTGCCTCCAGCCCACAAGGGACAAGGACTTACATCCTGGCATGTTAGTATTGATATCCAGACTTGGGTACCCTCTGGGAATTGTCAGTCAAGGCTTGGCAGCCACATTGTAATCAATATTCAATGGATAATCTTGTTGTCCATTGCCTGTAAACTTGATGCACACCTGTTTGTTCCTTTTCACTGTCACAGATGCCTGGTCCTTGACCCATCCAATCGATGCAAACCTCCAGTGTATCCAGCACTGGTCCATATCAATATGTGATAATGTGTTCCAGAAGTGTTCCACAGTGTTCCAAAGCATTGTGAACCTACTAGGGGCCAATCCAGTAAGTAGTCTCTGTTTCTACTCGAAAATCGTAACTTTACTCACTAAAAATTCCTGATGGGTACTAGACAATGAGGGAGACCTAGGGTTGATCAGACCCTTCGGTTCCTCAGTGTCCAGCAAGAGGTTTCAGTGCTAGGTGGGTACAGTCAAAAATATGTAAGGAAACTCACTGTTCCTCACAAGAGAATTCTAATCGCCCTTAGTTCACTCAACTACTGACTGGGATAACCTAGTACTTGAGCAAGGGGTCAGGGGAAAAGAATCCCCTTTACCCAGTGGTCAATACTGTCTTTTATAGGGGTATACACGTGTAGATACATGAGGAGGAAGTGTAACTAACTACAATGAGAATATATGTGCTTGTGGGTCCTACTGTGTGATGATCTGACGCGATCAGCAATGTAGTAGTAATAAAATACAAACCAGTAAATCAAATCCTTACAGTAAGAGACTATAGAATAAACAAAGAATAAAGGGGTAGTTAAAGGAACAGAATAATAAAGTAAGGAGAGGTAGTAGTAAGAGTCAGTCTACATATAGTTTATATATAGTACTCCTAAGGGACAGAAGTCCTGAGTTCTAGTACAGAAGGGTGTAGAACCTGTAAAACTGAAGGTGTAAGAGTAGAGAACTGTAACACATCTTATTCTAGTCCTTTTTAACCTTATAATTAGAGACTGACTCAGAGCTACTCTTAGAATAGGTTTACTTCTTTATATGAGGGACAAGGTTCTAGAAGTAGGTTCTTACTATTAGCTCTATTATATGTAATATGTTGTCCCTGTATAGTATGTTGTATAGAGCTACTTATAAGTACTACCTACTATATATCCCTTACACATAAATCTTTAGAAGAGGAGGGTTGTATAAAATACTGTTTCATACTTTATAATAGTAGTAGTAGCTAGTACAGTATAGTTTTAAGGGGTGAACACTTAGGACCACCTTTAAATTGTTTAGAATAATATGTATATGTATTGTACATTCTCTATAGACTGTAATACAAGTACAATCCTTCTTTATAAGAGAGTAACCACCTGTTTCAGAAGTGAGTAGTTGTATTTTAAAGACAAAGTCATTATACAGTATTAGAATCCTATTACTCATAGTGTTTTCAAGTTTGTAATCCTTTGTAAAGTTATAAGTAAGCTTCTCAAAGATTTCTAGAACAGCTTAAACCTTAAGAGTAATACTATCATTAAGTATCTTACTAAAAGTACTTAATATTAGCTAGAGAAGGAGACATTTAATACTTACCTTTAACATGAGTATTTTATCTAGCAACTAGTTATACAGATTAATAGTAGGAGTAGAGTATGTACTACTAACTGATAGAACTGTAGAAAGGTATAGTGTTAGTTCTGTCTCTAAAAATAACAATTTTATCATTCCTGAGAATGATAATAAAATAATAAAATAATAAGAAGAGAAGAGAAAGCTATATTTGTGTTAGAGGACTATAGTAATTAGGAAAAACCTATTACATAGCTTTTAAAGACATTTAATATGAGTAGTAATGAATACTTACTACTACTTATAAATATAGTAAGAGAATCTCTAGTAGTATCTATAATTAAGAATCTTAGTGAATCTTATAAAATCTCTAAGATAGAGATTCTATAGATTCCCTTCTGAGACAGTAAGTTTTGAGACTCAGATTAAGTTTAACAAGGATTGTATGTTTGTATTAGGTAATATAATACAAGACAAGAAACATCTTGTCTTTCAGGTAATAAACAGGGAAGGGGAGGAAGATAGAAACAAATTGTAAGTACTTATAAAGAGTCTCTAAGAAAGAGACATTTGACTCTAGAAACTGTCTTTGTTTAGTATTAACAATCAAGCATTGTCTCATTATCATAAAGGTATTCATTTGTACCTGCTTATGATTAGGATCCCCTTCCTTATAGATTTTGTATGTGTTAAAGAGTTTAATAACATTATTAATGAATTCTGCTTGAAAACCTAAGAGTATTGTTAGAATGTGTATTCTTAGGTTATTACACAAGTAATAAGGGCATAAACCCTGATAATGATATGTATTTAGTTAATAAGTTGTTTGTTTTTATGTTATTTGTCTGTCTGTATGTCTTAAATATCTAATGTCTCATTATCTCATATCTGATACTTATTGTGTATCTGATACATGTCTTGTATTGTGTATCTAATACATGTTTCTTAGTTCTGTTTCCATTCTGTTAGTTCTGTGTCTGTTCTGTTTGTATGTGTATTAATTGTTTTACTAATACTATAGTGTCTGTAATTGTATCATTAATTGTAATACATGTTAACAGTCCCCTTCAAACATTTACAAGACTTATTAAGTCTGTAAGGTGTTTAATCTTTGGAACATGTAATGATTTAGTTAGAATGTCTGCCCTTTAATTGTCTGTTTAAACATACTTAATATTAATAAGTTGTTCCTCAATATAACATTTAATAAAATTGTATTGTAAGCTAATATGTTTGGTTCTTATTGAGTATTTCATTTTGTCTGCTTCTATAGGTTTAATTACTACTTGGTTATTATAATAAATATTTGTAAGTGTATCAGAGATCTGTAGTATCTTATCTGCTAAGTATTATAATACTATAGCTTCTTGTATTCTGTTTAATAGTACTATTATTTCCACTTTGTACATAGATAAGGATACTAATTTTTGTCCTTTACTTGACTAAGATATGAGTAATTCTCCTAAGAAGAATGTGTATCTGAATATTACTTTATTATTTTCTTGCATCATTCTGTCTGTATCTATATAACTAGTAATATTATTATGATTTCCTTGTCTGAATATTAACCATTTATCTTTGGTTCCCTTTACTGCCCTTTTTATAAGTATTGTCACACTTGTGTTTTATGTACTCTAACACATTTGAGCCAAAACAGTAAAAACTCAAGTAAATAGCAAATTTCTCTGTCAATTCTGTATGTTTCATACTCAATTAGTATTTAAAAAAAAGTGCTAGATTGTAAATGTAGATTTATGTAGAAATATTTGCAATTTGTTACCTGTGTGTGTTAGAACAGAACAAACAACTTTACAAGGCCTTACTCTAAAGAGTTGTCCAGACTGATTACAAAATTATTCCTCCTCACACAAGTCATAATAAATTTTTATTCTAGTCTATAAATCAAGTATATATATATAGAACTACTCTGGCAAAGTTTTGTGTTATTTTGTACAGTATTTGTGTAGGAAACATTAAGCAATCTTGTTAACCCTTGTTCTAGCAAGTTATCTAGACTGTTCATAAAATTATTCCTCTTTATACAAGCTATTATATTTTTCCTTCTTAGTCTGTAAATTAGGTCTACATGTCTTACAATACTCTAGCAAGTTTTCAATCTGTTCTGTATAGCATTTGTGTAACAATACAAGTGTCTTTTATCTCTGTAACATTCTCAGGACCCCTTTCTAGTACTATAACTGTCTCAGGACTGTCATTCAAAAGAAACAAATTCCAAACATGCTTGTATCTGAAGAAAACATTATAGTATTCATTCTATATACTTAACATAGTGTTTTTATTTATGTAATCTACAAGAGACTGTAGCTTACTCCTACCTGTATTAATTCTTATACCTCTATATTGTATCCTAGTTTATTACAATACTTCTCTACTGTAGTCAAATAGTATCTCTAGTATACTTGAGTAGAACAAGTAGTAGTAAACACTATAGTGTTATGAGTGACAGTATAGGATTAATACAGTCTAGAGGTGTAGTCAGACAATAAATCTAGCAGACTTACTATCTATTCTACTCACAATTACAGATACACAACTGTACCTTAACATACTTCTCTCTCCTCCCTTATTACTACTATAGTAGGTTATTCTATCTACCTAACCTAATCTCAGCTGTACTACTATAAACTAAGAGGTGAGAAGTAGTAAGCTAAGTAAGTAGTAGGTACTTTAGTATTTGTAACCATATTGTATCTACTCACTATTTAATAGTCAAGCAAGTAATAGTAACAACAGTACTACTATCCCTTATACAAATATTATAACTATTACAATTGAACTTTCTCTAAAAGTGCCTCTGAGTTCAATTACTATACATTCTATTAGCTGTAAGGTCTCCTAGAAGAATCAAATGTGTTAAGAACAGTACTAGCTTATTAGACTCTGTATATCTTTGTATAATGTTATAGACAGGAGTCTGTATTAGTATTCATAGTAGAGAGATAAAATAAGAATAAGAAGAGATATACTAACACTAATAGAGACTATAGAACAGTAACAAATACAGTGTATACAAAGTACTTGGTTGAGATATATAAGAGTTAGCTTATAAATTGTTATAGACACACTCAACCACTCTCATCTGTATGTAATAAATGAAAAGATGTATCCAGACTAGTCAAAGCTATCTAAGTATTACTATAACCTTATCTAAGTTTCTGCTAGCTAGACATTATTTTGTTTTGTTTCTATTACTGTCAAAAACCTGTTCAGATATATAGGATAAGAATAACCTATATAGTGTGTAGAGGAGCTAAAAGATACACAACAGACACAACAGACATAAATGTAAACTAGAGAGAAGTAGGTTA